>NC_048422.1:12406231-12453999 GCF_013103735.1 Etheostoma cragini
TTCGTAATGGAAAACCAAAAAAAGCGAGTAGAGCCGAGGCGAGTCGAGTAGATACCACGCAGTGGAAAACCGCCATAAATGTACATACTCCACTTAAAGACACTTTCATTATGCACTTAAAGACATTTTGTTTTTAAGTGCAGAATGAAACAGGCTGTGGTCATCTGGTTTGATGTTTTGTGACGTTGTATACTGTGTGTTTGTGGTCTTCTGCATTTGACCTACGGTCATGATACTGTGGAACAGCTCTCTAAATCTATTTTGCATGTTGTGTCTTTCAACTTTTTATGGTATCAGCTAAAAATATGTTACTATCTCTGTGTACTTTGGTATCTAAACTGTGGACATGCAGTCCAAAGAATGAGTTCAAACTGTACCAAAAGGCCAATATATCAAAAGACACGCGCACACACACACACACACACACACACACACGCACACACGCACACACAGACACACGCACACACAGACACACGCACACACAGACACACACACGGTAAGTAATCTGGAGGACACAATCCAAATAGTTCAGCGTCTGATCTCCCATTTGATTTTGAGAAACATAAGTCTATATCTGGTACAGCTCCAGGGTTTAAATGTGAATCAGTCATGAAGTCAGGGTACAAATGTCAATGTTAAAAGCTAAACATTAGCATGAGCTTGTTAAATGTCATGCTGCTGGAGAGTAATACTTTTAGTATTGTGTTTTGGAGGTCCATGCTTCTGAATGAGCACAATGCTGATAAAGTGCACCACAATGTTTCAGCATTCCAGATCAAAAGAGTAGAAAATTTGAATTATCTTGCCGGTTAAGTGTCTGCTATGAGGCTTTTTATGCATCTGACGAGTTCAAACCTTTTTCATATGGTTCTGCTAGGCAGGCTTTTTCTGTGGTTTGTGTGAGGTGGTCATGTTTGCAAAGAATATTTCCATATAGGTTACATAAACAAATAAAACCCTTTGATATATCAGAAATATAATTTTAAATAACATACTTGCAAGCCTTGCAAGCGTTGTGTGCCTTTAATAAATTAAGAATCCCATAAGGAGGTGATTAAGCAAAAAAGTAAGACGGTAATTCAATCACCTTCCTCTTCATCATCCTCAGGTGGTGAAGGGACAGTGGTACCAGTCCCGGTGGGCAGGATGCCAGGACTAGCTGTGGTCTTCCGTTTCTCTCTCTCAGTCTCACTTTCCAAACTCACCACCTCATAAAGTGTGTCAGAGGCAGGACTCTTACGCTCCTTACGCTCCATCTGAAGAAAGAGGATTGGTTAATAAAAACATATATCAATTTTCTTTTTTAATTTAAATATTACTTAGCAATTACAAAATCACAGTTTATCAACAAACTGATTGTGTTGCATCATTGCAAGTCCCAGCTGATATATGGTGCAATTCACAGAGACCATCACTTGAATTGATTTAATTCCGAATGGAAAATTGTGTAACGACTTGACATACCTGTCGTAGTTTAAGGTAGAAGGTCTCAGTGTAGTTACGCTTGCTGAATGGCCAGAACAGCCTGTCATTCGGGGAGCAGACTCTGACCCTTGTCTCCAGCAGAAAACGGACTGGCTCCTCCACCTCTGTGATCACCAGGTCCACTGCTGTTGTCATGTACATGAATTTATCTGTGAAAAACAAGAAAATGGCTAAAATGTTATTTCCCAGTACTTGATACTTTGCATCTATAAAAAATAAATATTTAAAACCAAACCCCGTAACTGTGTGATTTATGAGAACACTGGGGTTTGACTAATTGTTTAAAAGGTAAACTGGCAGCGTACGTAGGTACGAAGAGATAAGGATGAAACAAAGTCAGTGCTGGAGTCAATTGTTTTCTCATTATCAATTTTTCAGCTATATTTATCTGTAATCTGTACAAATATTGTAGCTTCTTCACTGTATGCAACATCATTTTTTTAAATGGATGTCAATTATTAAAGCACAGTTTATATCCATATTTAGTGTAGCTGTAATTTTACAATAAATTGCTCTTTCACAGCTTGATACTTGGTAATGTGTTAAATATTAGTGTGAAAATATGTGTGAATAAACAAACCAAGGAAATAATAACTGTTGAAAATCATTCTGTTTCATGTGAATTTTTGACAGATTTTTGGCTTTTACCTTTGGGCGTTTCCTCATTCACAGGTTGGAACTGAGGCGTGTTGGGGTTCCAACTTCCTGTGATGATGTAAGACTTCCCGTCGGAACTCTTTCCCATTGACTCCTGAAGGGGCGCAAGTACGCGGAAGTTAGCAAACACACACAAACACGAAATGACAAACACATGCACACATAAAAACCACCCACCAGATCTAGCAGGTGCATGTCGCTGTTCTTCACATTTTTCCCTGGGCTGAGCAGGAGACCAAAACACCTGGAGAGAAGACAAACATGAGCACACAACACACACACACACACACACACACACACACACTCACACACACATACAAAAACAGGCCCGCGCTCACACATACACACACACACACACACACACACACACACACACACACACACACACACACACACACACACACACACACACACACACACACACACACACACACACACGAGAGAGAGAGAGAAAAAAGTGTAATGAATAGGATTATATAACACAGAAGGGAGTGAAAAAAGAAAGAACTGAGCGAGAGCAGGAACCAGAAAAAGAACAATAAATCTTCCTAAATATATAACCATCACATGTTACCGCAAATAGCTTCCTGGACTAAACCTCTAACAGAGACCAGAACATGGAGAATATTAAACACAGCCTTTCCTTTCTTTACCTTCTCTGGGTTCATTAAACAATAACAAACCACCGTGAAAATGGAAGTCCCCAAAAAGGTGATGGAATGTTTACATTTCAACGGATTTATCAAACCGGGGAAATGAGGAGCCTAGGAGACAGACTCACATCAATCACAGTCTTGAGTGCCGGAACACTTAAGACCTGAACGCAACCCTAACCTGACACACGGATGTAAAGACGTTCACCGGTGTGTGTATATCAATTATAGTTGAGTAAATGGAGGATTCTCAGTCCGTCTGACAGATGCATGACATATTCTCACCTTAGATATTTTCCTCCATCTTCCATTCACTTGGTTGTTCACATTAATCTAGATTATTATTGCATGCGTTTAGAGATCCAGTATATCTGTTGCCTTAGTTGACATAAGAAACTTATTTATCACATACAATCATACAGTACAATATAGTGAAATCTAATCTCTGCACTTAACCTACCCTTAACATTATGAGCAGTGGACAGCGACATACAGCGTCTGGCGAGCAATTCGGGTTTCAGTGTCTTGCTCAAGGACACTTTGACATGTGGCCCGAGGAGCCTGGGATCGGACCACCAATCTTGTGGTTGAGGGCCAACCCACTCTACTTTTGAGACACAGCCGGTATTTCAGAATCCATTTTCTTTAAAGAAACAACTCGCACATCCAAAAATTCTTCAGTGCAGGTGAGTTGGAAAATATCAACTTGGAACAAAGAAAAGAATCCTCCACTCTGCTCTTGCTATGGCATCACTATTTATTTACAGAAAACTAACGTGTGTGTGTGTGTGTGTGTGTGTGTGTGTGTGTGTGTGTGTGTGTGTGTGTGTGTGTGTGTGTGTGTGTGTGTGTGCGTTTTTACCTCTCAATTGCCAGTTCCTTATTGGATGTCTGCTGGACATAAATTACAATTTTCTTATCCAATCCTGCACGTAGCTTGAAGCTCTGCTTGTCCTTGTCTTTTGCTACAGCACTGAATATGTGAAAACAATAATTATTACCCACATTTCAACAGCAGAAACACAGTTCAAAGAAAGAGCATGGCTCATATTCAGAATAGACCTATTTTTCATTATAAAAGCGTAAAAAAACCTTTAGTCCAAAGATTTGTGAATTTAAGACAAGTCCATTAAGCAATTTGAAATGTATTGCAAATATGATTTCAGGCAGTGTCCAGATCACAAAAACGTGTCCCTTTGTGAAAAGGGACAGAATGTACTAGTTACAGCTTAGTCAACTATGCTTTCAAACTGAGTTATGGTTCTACACTGTAACTAGGTCTTCTGAATGCAGATTAACAAGCTTGTTTGTACCATTTTAAAGTGAAAAATAATTAAATATTCTACTATTTACAGTTCATATAGAGCATTCTCTCCACAGCTTGTTTCCACAGGGAAAGAATGGTTTCACACAAAAATAGTAATGTACTTGCATGTGATGCATGTTTGCTTAGAAGCAAACTAAAAATAATCAACAGAGAGCTAATGAAGAGGAAATATGTGATGGCTATAAATAACCAGAGGCATACTTTTAGCTTGTTTTGTTTTCCAGATAAGTATCTAGGGCTGTTTGTTAGCACATAAAGAAGTAACTAAGTAGTATGGGAAAACAGACCAAAAAAAAGGTCAGGGAAGATGATTTCAACGGAGCAAACACAGGAATTTTCTATTGGGTTCTCTATCAATGCGTGATAAAGAGTGTCATTTTGATCAATAAGAGTGGTCACAATATCAGTTTACTGTGAGTCAGGAAGGAATCTACCGTTCCACTTTTTTGTCTGTGATCCTCTTAGTGATTTTTTTTAATCAATTACAGTTCCATAATGTTCATCTTTCATTTACTGAAAAATGTATTTTGTATATAGGCCAATAAGATGATGCTTCCCTCATGTGTAGTATGTACCCCACATGCTGTCCACCCTGGAAAGGGTTGTGACTTTTGTAACTAGATCACCCAAAAGTAATCAAAAGTAAACAGTAAACACTTAATCCCTAAAGGAAAAAGTTAATTCTGTAGTTTATTTTTCAATCATACATTACTGGTTAGTCGATTAAAGCTGGTATTCAATACAGTGCTGATGACTAGATAGTACGCCCACATCTATGGGACATAAAGTTCATTCTTCTACAGCAAAAGTCGAAATAGAGTCCACAACAACAAAAAGTTTCACATGTATCCAAAGTATTTTAAGACATTGCATTACATATTAAGGTTTCACAATTTATACTTCTTTGTAAGCATCATAAATGATGACTCCATGCTCTACACAATGAAATGCATTATTAGTGAATGCATGTCTTACCTGAAGGTACCCTTGCCATCATCCTCTTTGATTTCCAGACTGACGGTAAAGGTAAACAAGTCACTGTCAGGGGTGAGTGGAGCAGGCTGCTGAGATGACAGAACTGCCTTCTTAGCTGACCGCCGAAACGCTGTGGCAAAGCTGTACAGTATTCTACTCACCTGCAGGAGGAAGGTAAACACACATAAAACACTTTATGATAAACACAAAATGAAGCCACTATAATGAAGAGGCCTAATAATACAATTATACAATTCAATAATTTATTCAATGATTAAATAACCTCCATGGCCTTTATTGACCTGTGTATTCACAGAGAGTTACATCAACCAACATGTCCCTGAGCAAGACACTTAACCCCTAGTTGCTCCAGAGGCGTGCAACCTTCGATATATAGCAATTGTAAGTTGCTTTGGATAAAAGCGTCAGCTAAATGACATGTAACTTACTGAAATTAACACAACTCTCTTGTGTCATCAGTCCACATCAACAGACCTGGTTGAGCAGTTTAATGTAGGAACTATTTTCTTTGTACAAAACTACACCCATCAACCCTATCACCATGCAGAAGTCCTTCGTGGAGAATTAAAGCTTGTGGAGATAAATTGCTAACCAATACTGCTAGTTCACCTAAGCTAGCTAACATCACAGCTTAACCAAGGATGACGCCTTATTAATCTTTACATCTGACGCTATCACAAGCATGAGCCTCTCGTCCATGAGTACGCTTCCTTTTTTTGTGGTGATAGGGTTGACGGGTGTAATTGGGTAATTGGGTCATGATGTATTCTTTGGCGCTTTGAGCACCACAAGCCGGGTGCCATCTAGTTCTGTTATATTCAAGAGAAAGCAGACAGTGTGACACTCACACGAACAAAATCTAGATTGATAAGGTAAGAGGACAAATATTGCCCACAAGAAAGCTTAACTAATGACCCACAACTCTACTGACAGCAAATCCTCAAAACTATTAACGTTTTTATATTATTAGTATTCAACATACTGATAGGGCTGCACAATTATGGCCAAAATGATAATCCCGATTATTTTTTATCAATATTGTGATCACAATTAATTATCACCATTTTTTGCTGATTTTAACCAAAACAAATTTTATTGTCACATAGGCTACTAATAACTGCTTTCACATCCATATTGTGCTACATTCTTCTTATGTTGAAATTCTATAGACATAGAGCGGCAACACATGTAAATGAAATTTAGCAATCTGAAATAAATAGCGTAGGACATTTACTTTTATTTTTTTATGTATCTCTGAGAAAGCTCCTTCACTTTTTTTCAACAATAACTGATTAAAAGAGCTAGGGAGAGAGAGGGAGTGCCATGGACGCTACTCACAGAGAGACGGCTAACTCACTATGAATGGGTCCAGCTCGGGTCAAATGGCGGGTCAGTGGAGTTACACATGTGGTGTGTATAAAATGTCAGTATCGTCACTACGCTGCATTTTTATGAACTATGATATTCTGGCCATGGGTCACATCTCTGGCCCAGGTCCAGCAGTTGTTGGAAGTGTGGACCGGCACCACTGTGTGGCAGGGCTGCGCAGAGAGTAAGAGGAGAGAGAGTAAGAGGAGAGACCCAAACACAGGAACGGCTTTACAGAAGAAATGGGTCATGTAACGCAAAATTAAACCATATCGATATACACAACATTGCAGCGAATGAGAGGACATTAGGTGCACCGGTGCGTCCTAGAGGAAATGTATTACTCGCGCCATAGGGCCCTGTGAGCTAACAGACACTAAAAAGCACCAACTAGCACTGGTCGCTGCTGTTGTCTGAAAAACAACACAGATGGGACAAAATGTTGCATTTACTAGTAAACTGGTAAATAACATACATTATCAGACAGTGGTTTACGGAGCGGTAGATTGGCTTCGCAAAAAAAAAACAGAGCATTCTATGAAGTGACGCACTTTAAAAAAATTGCTTGATCACGCAAATTTGATCGTGGGAAGTCAAAATCGTAATTGTTATTGTGATTAAAATGTTATTATTTGTGCAGCCCTACATTCTGATTCACATTTGCTTGTTTGGAGGTATTGTTCCGATTAACATTAAGCAGAGACAACTCAGTCCTGTCAAATCTCCAACTGCAAAGAGGAGCAGAGTCGGGGGGATAGCTGAAAACTTCCAAGTGTGGAAAACTGAGTGGTAATGATTTATTTACATTCACTAAATGCACTTTTCCACTCACAAGAATGGGGGACCACAGCCCAGTGGTTTTGGATCATCTCTACTTCTGGTAAACAGCAGATCCTGGGGGATTTTTTACTAAGAGGTGGTGTGGAGAAACTGCTGTTATCAATAAATAACGGTCTTTTATTTTTTTCAAGGCCAGAGTATAAAGCAGCTCCTAAGCTCTACTACAAAAAGCCTTTGTTATGTGTTCTGTAGCAAAAAAGGATGTTAGGGGATGAAAGGAGGTTTGTTAATTGACAAACAACTGGGGTCTGGATGTAAGAGATGCGGAATAAGTGGAGTGAGATCAGGGTCCCCCCTGTATGGATTATAACGTATAACACAGGACAATTGTGGTTTTGTAATGTTATATGATAGAATCAAAATGGAGCTGTTTCAACTATCAACAAATAGCCTTTTTATTCTTTGTGTGCAGTGTAAAAGAGTTATATTAGGAATTGGACAGTTGTACTGCGAAAATATCAATTCTGACAAGTAATTTAGGCTAATACTGGCTGCTTCTCTTATAACAAGAGAAACAATATCCCACTATCTTTGTAATGTAGTTTTTCATCCAGGAAAACTGTACCTCACACAAAAAATGAGGCAGGTAATGCATTAATATCAAGAAAACAACAATCGATTCCACAAAAGCTGTCAAACTAACTTATTTTAATTATAGACAAGGAGAGTAAGTATTACCAATTTCAAGTTTTAACAGTTTTTTTTGTTGCTTTTTTAGCATTGTCAGTTGTTTGCAGTGTAATTAAAATCTAAATAGAGAAATGCTGGGGTTTCATAAACCCCAAAGGGTCTGTCCCCTGGTCCTTTTTGTATTTATTGCAAAGTCAGAAAAACATTTTAAAATATGTCAAATAAACTGTAGAGGAAATGTTTATTGTTACCGTTTTTACCCCAAAATTTCTTATGAAATGTTAGTACATGAGGTATTTTGGATTTAGAATCAGCCTTTATCTAAAAAAAAAAAACTGCTGTTGTGGAACTTGTTAAGTTTCCCATAAAGGACTTTCTTTTTTTTCCAACTTGGCAGCATTATCTTTATGTGCATACTGACATGAAGCTTTGAGACATTTTTAACTGATGTCACGCCAGCAATCTGTATCCCTAAACATGTGATTTAATTTGCGTTAGGAACCCAGATCATTTGAAGCCATACCCATTTTAACAGTACAGGATATGAATCACTGGAAGGGAGAAGCAAGGTAATGGGCAAAAGGGAGGCGTTGGGTACAAGAGTTAGCAGTGCTTTACATCACCAATAACACCAAAAAACTGGGAATTGTTAGAAACTAGCCTCGGGGCCTGACTATGAGGTCTGGCACAAAAGGGGGTGGAGTAAGGCCGAGGAGGTGGTTTTATTTATGCATGAACAGTTCAGCTCCAAAATCCACAAATCTGAAACAGAAATTACTCCAAAAAAAGCATATGACTATAAAACCAGAGTTAAGCTGTGTACTTACAGGTAGTGAGGGCCAAACGAAGCACTGTCTTTATTTTATGAGCCCACTAGATGGCGCTCTTGGTTTTAAGAGAAAAGCCTAAGGCAATGCAATTCAGTGTTTTCTTACCCCTTTGTTGAACAGAGAGCGCCATCTAGTAGGCTCAGAAAATAAAGACAAACTACAGCCACGGAGCTTTGTTTGGCCACAATACTTACAGGTATAAGTTCAACAAAACAAGGAAAATAATTTGCCTTACGTTTGTAAGTTATCTTTCAAAATTGTCTTTTTTTTTTAATTGGGTAAAGAACACTTCAAATGCCATTTGCAATTTGATTGAATATAACTTTCTCCTTTCAGTTCCTTTCAAAAATACCTCCTTCTCTGAAAGGTAGTGCGTTATGGAACACATTTCCTCCAACGATAAGGGAGCGTACCACTTCGGCCTCCTTTAAGAGCCAGGTAAAGCTGTGGCTTAGAGCTAACCAAACGTGCAAAAACAGCTAACCTTTGTCCTGTTTTTTCTTTCTCTTCTTTTCTTTTTGTTTCTTCTTGTTTTTATATAATACATGTTACTATCCAACCTCTTTTTTTTACTGTACCTCCAACCTGCCTATTGGACTGCAGATGTAAATTAGCCATTGGGCTACAATTTGGCACATTTACATGTACTGTTGTGCTTGTTCATCAATGTGCATAGTTCTGAAGAAGTAGACAACCAGTGGACTCAATCCAACCTAATAGAGCAAATGAGAGGCCCAAATGCTGGAGACAGTCCATAACATACTCCCTTGGTGACCACTGACTAAGATCCCGCATTGCTGCTGAACCCTGGGGAACAGGCATGAAAAAAAGTGTCATGTGAAACGTAGAGCATTTATAAGCTTTTGCTCCCCCTTTGGGTCACTTTCTGAATGGCAGTAACATTGCTTGTTACGGGTTTTCTTTTGGTATGTGTAAGATTGTTCTAAAAGATAGGTTTCGCATGCTGGAATCATTCATTCTGTTCATACTGGCCCATAAAATATCCCTTACTAATGCACTTCTTACTGCAGTTTATCTGAAGCTATAGTTTCCATTACAAACACATTGGACATCTTAATGACTTTTGATTCAGGACTTTAGGAGAAAAATTGTGGACCTATCCATTAAATGTGTCGTCAGATAAAATAGTTACACATAAATTAAACAGCAATCATTCAATTAACAATTGAATCCCCACCGCTTCTTGGATTTGGCAGCGGAACACATGGATCCTGAAGATCTCAGCATTGTAGTGGCTCTCAGTGAAGGCAAAGCAGTCATTCTCTGGTGTGCCATCATGGCCTCGCACACAGAACAGAATCTTGTAGATAGGGTAGTTGGCGATCTCTGTACTGGTGTTGGGGTCCAGCAACCTGTTAAAATATCAATAAAAAATGTTGCCATTTGATATCTTAAAATTTGCTGCGTTTGTGTACTGTGCATATAACATCTAACTGAACACTGAGTGCAAAAGTGCACTGTAGAACTGGAACCAATAATCCATACGTTTCCCATACCTGACAGTGCCTTCGGACACGCCTGGCACAGACAGTGTGACATCCAGGGGGAGTTGGCACTGCCCTCTGAGGATACTCATCATACGGAGGGCCTCCACCTCACTGCGGGGGGCGTTGACTGAGGCACACCCAAGATATGTCAGCTGGCTGAACACAACGCTGTCTTCATCTTGGATGGGACTGCCAGGACTGCCATCTGATGATGATTCATCTGCTGCAAAGGGGCAATGGATTGGGAAAGGGGTAAAAGAATAAAGGAAAGGCAAAGGATTCGCTTATTTTCTAACTTCTAACATGATTTTATGGTTGTAGATCAACATTATTGTCCTCATCTAACATAAGCTCACTTTCCTTCTGCAAAGTAGCCGTGAGAAGATCAACAGTTTTGTCAATCAGTAAAATTCATGCAATAAAGGACAATAAAAAGAAAATAGCAAAGAAGTCCCCTGACACAGCTAAAAGACTTAGTAAAGACTTAGAAAAGAAAAGTTCTTAGACAGGTATACTGGTTGATTAAGAAATACGGGTGACTATTGAATGACTTAGATAGACCTCTATAAAGCTGAAGATAAAAGCTATTGTTTTTAGCTTCCCATTAAGGCTCACCTCGATACGACCTCTCATTCAGCTCACTCTCCTGAGCCGTCTGAACAGGAAGCACCATCTCCAACTTGAGCGGTGGTGAGCTCAGAGGGTCAGAGCCTGCTGGTACAGGTGACACTGTAGTAGGACGAGGGCCATGGTCGCCACCACCAAGGTTGTCCATTCCGGTTTCTGATTTGAGGCCAGTGGCAACTACTGACGATTCCATGAGGACATCCTCTAACTCCCTCTGAAGCTGCTGCTCACTTCCATTCCCCACAATCTGAGAGACACACACACACACACACACACAAACACACACACATTTTACAAAATCACTGTAGTAATCACCATAACATAGTAAATGTAAGCTAATCTTCCAACCTACGTCAACTGCATGACAATTTTCTCTTACAGTTTGTAGAAATGGGCAGTGGCACTGGCTGTGCCTTTAACAGTAATTTTGTAATTCATTTCAAGTGATTGCAGTGTTTTTCAGGGGGAGAGATGCCTTATTTCATATTGGTGGTCAGAGATATATCTTCATTTTGTTTCATCCAATATTAGTGATTAGTAGGCAATGAATTTGAGTTGTAAAATACCTGTATCAAGATATTGTATTAGATGAGCAATGTCACAAATTGTGTGAACTTATTAC
Organism: Etheostoma cragini; assembly: GCF_013103735.1. Taxonomy (NCBI): domain Eukaryota; kingdom Metazoa; phylum Chordata; class Actinopteri; order Perciformes; family Percidae; genus Etheostoma; species Etheostoma cragini. The sequence continues at coordinate 12,417,775 of NC_048422.1, forward strand.
AAAGCTAACACATTGGCTTTCAATTCAAGTTGAGTTTTGACCCCTTGACACTTTTTTCAAGTTGTTTGTATTGTTTGTGTATACTATCTATTTTGGGGTTGTTTTTACACTTGTCAAGCATTTTGGTCAACTATGGTTATTTCTAAATGTGCTATATAAATAAAACTGAACTGAACATAGCAATCAAAGAGCAAGCTCAGGCTTGGACTGGACAAACAATAGGGTGCCACGAAAGGATGCAAGGCCCTAATTCCCCTGCCCGCTGTGGCAGCCTGATATTAGGTAAGAAAGGCACACTTAAGCTGCAGGTGGTACAGCTGTGCGGAGCAATCAGGGATAGCAACAGACAATTAAGTATAGGGAGTCTGATTTTTCAGCCTTTGTGTGTGATAACTGAATGCTTCAATATGCAGGTAAAATGTTCCAAGTAGGATTTCCATGTAGAGAAGTAATTATGTAGAGCAGGATGGATACTACAGCATCCATGCTAATAATCCTAGTCCCATACAGTGGAAAAAATACATAATTTGAAGACTGATGTAAAGCAACCATCAATTCTAATTGTAGATTTACATATATGACATGACTGCATCAGTATGCAATTGTGGTGGACCTTGTGATTAACAGGTAGTGTGAAAAGCAATTGTCAGATACCATCATCAAAACATAATGTGTTGAATAGGCTGGCTAGGGCCATTGCTCAACAGCCAGCAAAAATACAGAGAGCATAAATAATCACAGACAGAATCACCACGGAATCACATCACAGAAAGAGAGGAAGATAGGTACAAGCAAGAAAGAGATACAGAGAGAATAGGAGAAAAGGAAAGATAGCGAGAGAAGAGACTGACCTTAAAGCTGACCCCTTCCTCAGAAATCACCTGCATAACAAACAACAAGTTTAGACACACTGACTCCTCTCTGACTGGATGGGCTGACTGGGAGGAAAATGTGCACAAGAGTTTGTTGGCAAGAACCAACACATGATATCTGGAGGACCAAGCATCAGAGAATGGAGTGATTTTACCACTACATATTGAGAACAGTGGATGTGTGTGGTGTACTGCTGCTCTGCCGCCACTAGGCTGCACAAAACTGATACCTCAACTCAGTTTTCAGTCTAAATAATTGCAATCCTTTAACAGAGTTCTCTCATCTCCAAGTACAGCAAATAAGGAAACAAGTGTGAACTCTTCCTATCAACTGAATATGCTCTGCTGACGCCATCTTGTGGTATATTTACAACTCCAGGTTGACAATTTCTTTCACTACAAAAAAACAACAACACAGATACAGTACAGTATTGCTATAAACTAATGGACACAGCATGAACATGGGAGCCAGCTACCTAAGTGAAAGGAGAGAGGAGAGGAGAGGAGAGGAGAGGAGAGGAGAGGAGAGGAGAGGAGAGGAGAGGAGAGGAGAGGAGAGGAGAGGAGAGGAGAGGAGAGGAGAGGAGAGGAGAGGAGAACCTGAACCCATTAGGGACAGATACCAGATGGTGGCTGGTAACTACATTTCTGTCCTCAGAAAGTCTTCATTCTCCTTGTGGAGACACACCCTGGTCATAAAACACCATTATCTCCCCTGACAATGAGTTCAAAGCTCTTGTAGCTACATCGCCACACTGTTCGTAAACTAATATCTGCTGAATGAGCGCTAACTGAACTCGCAGAGGACATACTGTATGTCAGACATACTGTCTACAATAGCACATGCTGTCTGAAGCAGCTAAATGACTACAGATGGGAGATGTTCTCCCAATGTTTAAGGGGAATTTTTGTATTTTTTTACCTGGACCCTATTTTCCCATGCATTTCTGTCTAAGTGACTAATGTGCACAAAAATCTTTGACATTTGACTAATTAAGTAAGAATGTTTTTTTCAACAATTTGTGTTCACATTAGTCCATTAAGACACAAATGGAGGTAAAATAGGGTCCAGGTTGTAAAATACAGAAATTGCCCTCTGAGTACTCAACTTTACTGACACTGAATGCCAAACTGGAATACTGTTTGATTTATTTGTTTGATTTGTAAAGAAGAACAACTTCCTCTTTCGCTACCCCATACTATTGAAATAACACAGACAATTTATAGTGGAAGTGGAAAAAACTAATGTAATTCTTCACTGGTTTGACTAATAGGAACAAGTTATTCACTAAAATAAAACCTGTTACAATGTGCTCTCAATTTCTGGTGATGTGCAAGGATTTAAGGGCTTCTTTACTTTAAACACATTAAAACAGGCAATCACAAATAAAATTCTTATCTAAGACCAACTATTTGAAGAAGGTAGAGTGAGAATGTAGAAAAAGCAAAACAAGAGATTGTTAGCAGCCTTATGGTTAGTGTGAGACTGTATGTTTAAAAAGATGAGAGTTGTGATGAACCAGGGCTTCCCGCTGCACTTTGCAGCTGAGGTGGCCACCTTAGCAACACCTGCCTGCCACTTTAACCCCGTTGTCAAAATCAATACCTAATTTATCTTTCCGTGCCAAATTTTGGTTCCAAAAGCATCCGAGCGCAGCTTTCAGCATCAAGGCAATTCAATTACATTCATTGCATGTAAAGGTCTCGTGGCATGAAAATTTCACTTTATGAGGTTTTATAACATTAATATGACTTCCCCCAGCCTGCCTATGGTCTAGTGCCTAGAAATGGCGATAGGTGTAAACCGAGCGCTGGCTATCCTGCTCTGCCTTTGAGAAAATGTGATCTGATGCGCTCAGATGCGCTGTCCTGGAATCCGCTCATTATGACATCATAAGCGGAAAGATTTCCTCCTCTTTCTCTACTTTGTTCGCCAAGAGAATTTGGCCCACCCGTGAGAAAGAGAGAGACATCATGGCTTTCAAACAAGCAAAGCATGGCAGTTGACCCCCACCGTCTAACTTACCCCCCTCTCTTCTCCCCAACAGCATTTAAAGCTACAGACTCAGAAATAGCACATAAGAAAAGCTTATTGTGGGATAGGTTCTAGTGGCTGTAATTCTACACCAAGGCTGAATTTCAGGATAGAGACTTCAGATACAATATTAGGGGACCACTAAGGCCTATATGAAAGCATCCTGGGAACTTTAAGTTAGTTATTCATTAGTGCAGTCATCCACTTAATTCTTAAAGGTTTGACTCATTATGCAGTTTGCACTAAAAAGTCTTTGTTGTTTACATTCCTTTGCATTTTAGTTAATTCAATATTAGCTTGTACAAATACTGTATGTTCACGTTGTGGGAAAAAGGTTCCCTTTTTTTTGTCAATTTTTAAAGTTCGGATTGATACCAATTCTGAGTATCTGACTAGCGCAACCCTGTCCAAAAGAACAACCAGTGTGTGAGCAGTGTTACCAGATTGTTTTAATTTTGATAGCCGTTTTGATTCACAATTAAGTTGGAAATTAAAAGTGTTGTGTTAAATGTTTTCTGTTGATGTTGAAATGGATTTTAGAACATATGGTTTCGAAAAAAAGTAGGAACCAGCATCGACAACCACACCCTCTTTTCTGCGGGAAACCCTGGATGAACACAGCTTGTTAACAATGGATTGTGTACGGACTGTGACCTGCAATTATAACAAGTTACACTGATGACAAATAGGTAAAGATGAAATAAACATCACCTTTGGTAAATCATGCTTTGTCACACTCCTAAATCAGTTTGAACTATTACAATAAAAAGTTCGGATAAAACACCATTGAGCCCACAGCACAGTCTGGTCTGTTAAAATACAATGAACATAACTATTGCTTTACAGTAGCTGTTATTTTTCTCATGTAGCCGGGACCTGATTGTGACTATTGTCAGTTTGGAGCATACGGTGCCCATGATATTCACAGTAAGCATCTTAGCAAATTATTTATGCCCTATGGAGTTGTTATCACAGTAAATGTCAGCAGACTATTACTCAGCATCTTATTTCTGACCAGAACAGCTCTGCAGTTTACAGACAACTTCTGTCCATACCTACATCCAACCATCCTTACCTTCAGTCCTGTCTTTTCGTCATCACTACCATTATTAGTGGAGGAGGGTGTCTCGTCCCCCAGCCGGGACACAAGGACAAAGTCCTCACTGTTGAGAGTGGACACTGAGTCCGAAGACACGCTAATCTTCCCCACTGAGCCTTTGTCATCCATGGCTGCTGCTGTTAAACTCAGCCACGCTGCTCATGAATGGAAGACGGTAGGAGAAAGCGGTGGGAGATGATGAGCTAAATCACCTAGAAAAAGAAAAAAAGAAAGAAAGAAAAGAAGCACAAAACAGTCATGATGTAATGAATTCCATGAAAGGCATCTTTCAAGGCAACTGCAAACTTTGCTGCTTAGAAACTAGTCTCGGTCTGACAGACCTTTCTGCACAGCGCTGTGGAGGAAGCATTCAGGGATGGGAGGAAAAACCTGCTCTGGTTTATATATTATTGGCATTTCTTTAAACCAATCTCAATCGTCATAGGAAGCGCTAAGCACCGGGCAAAACCACGGTTTTGCTGCAAAATAGCCTCGGAATGAAACTTGTTTTGGTGGAACGTGTGGATGTTTAAAAGTTGTTTTAGTCGTGCAACCGAAAACTCAGATTGGACAGATAGTGGGGCTAACCCACGCTTTCATTTAAAACGGGGGTAGCATGTGGTATCGTGCTAAGCTAACCTTAGTATGCGCAGTAGTAAGGGACGGTTAGTGTGAGCATTACCATTAGCATGTGGGCTTGCATCAATGAACACATGGTTTGTCATTTTATTTCAGTACTTGTCAAAAGACTAGGAATCATGGTTGGATAAATGCAACACATACACAATTCATTGCAAGTTATTTATTTTAGTTTCATTCACCTGTTCTCATTGCAAGCAGGGATCTGGGTCGAATTGGCAAACAGGAAGTGATAGAGTCTGGAGTAATTTATAGAGGGAAAAGATCTGGAGTGGCCCAAGTGTCAGCCAGAGCAGAGGGGTGTCCAGAGTTCTGTTTTGAGAAGCTTGTTCAGCATGTAACATTTCATTTTTGATGTTATTGTTGATATAGCGTGTATTCATGAAGCCATAAATGTTTGGGAATGCTGAATTAACACAATGGTGTTTGACTGATTTCCAATGAACTTTGGTTTGTCTTGTAGGAGGGGCTTCTGCTATAAAGGAAAGCGGCCGAGGCTCCTCTTGAGAACAACTTTGGCTGGGAAGAGTGCAGTTGCTAGGGCCCAAATAGTCAGGGCCTTATTTAGCCGTTTTATTATTTTGTTTGATGTTAGTTTGTGATGATAATTTCAATAGTTAGTATTCAGTTTTCATGTTTTTGTTTATTTTTTTATTATTTTTCAATAAGTCATCCTTGCAATATTGCATTTCCTTGTGACTGCTGAGGAAATAAATCAAAGCACCAGGTGAAGAACTCCCGAGTCCTTTCCTCCTCCTTCCACTATGGGGCTAAACATTACAGCAACCATTTATAATTCACTTCTGGAGATCTTTTAGACACCTTTAGGAGATTTTGAGGATCTTTAAAAAACCCAGAGATAGGGAGTATTTAGAGAAAAAAGAGAGCGCAAAAGAAGAACCACTTAGCAAAAAAAGGTTAGTTCAAGTTAAAGTGAACATGAAGATATAAAAATACAGGGAAGATCAGATGAAAACAGAGGCTCTGTGGGTCATCTGAGATCCAAAAAAAAATGCCTATCTCAGCAGATTAAAGAAGAGGTATTTGCAGAATAGCTTGTTGTAATGCAAAGCCATGGTGATGCAAATGTCATCTGAAAAAGCAACATGCATTTGAAACTGTGGAATCAGGGAAGAAGCATCCATCTATTCCACTTCAGTATCGCCCCTTAAAAAAATGTGTGGCCCCCCACCACCACATTAAACATGTACACAAGAAACAAATTACCTAAACATACTAAATAAAAATCACTAACTGTGCTACTTGCATTGCGTGCACTCCTCAGAGCACGGCTGACAGCTGTCCCCCTGTCCTGCCTGCCACTGCAACCACAAATAACCTAGACCCTGTGGGAAACACAGCACATCATCAGCTCAGCCTTTCACTCCAGTTCCCTCCATGCAATTTTAATGTAGCATCACATTTTAACACAAGCTACACAAATACAATAAGCCCTGAAATATGACATTGTTCGAGTAACTCATCAGGAGAAGTGTGCAAAACTGACCTGAGCACGCATTCTGAAAAATGATATCTTTACTTGTGAGGAGAGCTGATGACAGGAGAAAAAGACTTTGGAAGCAGAAGTAAGGTGTGGAAGAGGTATAGGGAAGCGAGGAAAGAAAAAAAAAGGAGAAAACTGTTTTTGTTGGGTTTTTTTTACCTCCAACAACAAGATGAGCTCTATTTGTGTGTTTTTGTCTGAATATCAGAGATACAATCAAATTTAGAATAGTTTTTTAAGCAAAATAAGCTTAAACTCCTGGAAAAGCCAGAGGTGCCATTGTGTGTAACACAGGAAGAAAGGAGCAACAGAAGGTTTTGGCAGAAGTTCAACAAGAGACCATAACAAGCTATTTCTGTCTCTTCCCCCTCTCCAATTCTACCTTTCATTCTTTCCCATCTCTCTCCCTTTCTCTCTTTGACTACTTTCCTTCCTTCTCCTCTGCAATCTTCTATTTCCTCAGCCCTTAATGCTATCAAATAGGGCATTCTTTTCAAATATCCGCCCTTCCTATTCAAAGCAGGTCCAACAATGAAAATATAATAGAAAAAATGGTTTGCAGCGAAAAGGTCAAAGCAGTTAATAATGTGCCGTACTTTAGATAACATTGTAACACTGACCCAGAATACACCTCAATATAGTAGCTATCTCTGTCTGATAAGAAAGTCTTGCTGAAATGAATGTCATTATGAGGCTACCAAACCCAAACTGAGTAACATAAACTGAGAGCTTAGGCTTGTTGTGTTTATCTTTTTAAAGCAAACTGACGGAAATGAGTTGGGTGTTGCTTTTCACTTGTGTTTCAAAATGGATTTTGAGAGAGAGGGTCACAAAGTACAAGGATTTGTCATGGCTACTCTGCTACTTTGAAGCATAACCGTAGCCTTAGATTGAGCAGAAAACTGTCACCATTTGAAATCTGTGTGTAACAATTACAATGTAGGTTCTAATAGTACACAGCTCTACCCAATAAGGAGTCATATAACTTGAAGGTCGGTTTCCCACTTGTGGTTTGGTTCACTTTGCCAACACCAAGAAAAAAAGATATACATAGATATGCTATTTTAAGGCCATCTCTATAAGCCCTCCACTCCCTCTACAAATGACGCTTACAATTCTGATGTTAAAATAAAAAATGAAATGTAAATCATTTGATGTCTCTGACATCAGTAGTTTTTATTATAACCACCATGTTTACTGATTTATATGTTTCTATGCTATGCACAAGCAAGCACTTCCCCACAGGCACACGTGCATGCACAACAGCATTTTCCTATCGAAACGCATTTCCTATCGAGGACATTTCTAGGCTGGGAAGAAAATTATCTTGAACTTTAACAAAGCCACACTTTTTTTTTTTGCACATCCCATCCGATGCACTTTGCCTTACAACACCAGCTTGTTTTGGAGTACAGAAGACAAAAGCAGTAGAGCATTTTTTCATTTCCTCTCACTATTTGTCTCCAGCCACTCTCTCTTCCTCTCTTAGGAATGTTTCATTTTTTGTTTTAAATCTTTTGTTCCAAATCTTATCTTTTCCCCTTTTTTGACTATTCTCTGTCTCATATTTACCGTGTTAGAGAGCTGAAAACAGTGAGAAGAGAAGCAGGAAGCAGTTTCCTTTGTTGGAACATTGTTGTGTGTATCACCATGACAACAAAACCCTCGTCATCTACAGTGGTTCATTTGGTTCAAACCACCTTTGGCAAGGGTGATGATACCTGGGTGGTGAGTTACTGTTACTTCTGACAGAAACAGCTCTGAGAGTTATTTCTGGTTCTTATTCTTTTTATTTTGAGTGCATTGCATCCTCAATAAATAATAATAAATACAATCACTCTATATCACTATGGATTTCCCTGGAGAGTAGGGTTGGGTACCAAAACGCAGTGCCAATAGGGCACCGATTCCGATGTAAACGGTGGTAACGAGACCGGATAAGAACTAAAATTTTGGTACCTGACTTTTTTTTCCCCAGAAGCATCACTCCTCGGCATGCTACGTTACTGTTAGCTAGTAGCTTGATTAAACACAATCATTAAAATGCTGACAGCTTACGCTAAGTGGTGTAAAGTGTGACTGTATTTCCCTGTAGAGGACTCCAACACCAGTGCGTATCAGTCCGTGGGCAGCTGCCGTTGTCGGAAAAACAACAAAGAGACTGTGCGTTTACTTGAAACTCACAAGCCTTGTGGTGCATTTTAAGTAATTGTAAAATACCCTTTACCCTTTTTGCTTGTTTTTTGTTGTTTACCAGCACTTCACTGGTAAAATAAGTCATTGTTATAAGCTATTGTTATTACATTATTAATCAATCATCTAATTTTGACAATATGGCCTTAGTAATATACAAGCTGCTCTTTGATGTCAACAACTGTCGTTCTGTGCTTCTTTTTTATATTGTGTATTATATAAAGTATAAATATATTCAGGCACCGGCCCCGTTTTAAAAGCATTGTTTTAGCACGGTATCAAAAAAAACAACAACAAAAACAATACTTAACCTTACTGGAGAGACAATTTTGCTACGTGATACAGGGTTAAATATAATTTGATCTCACCAGTGTTATCGCCGTGTGTATTTGGTCCATAGCAAATCCCCGCCAATAGGTCCCAAAACGTCCCACTTTACAATAGTTCCCCCAAATGAACCAGGCAGGCCTGCCTTGTTGCACGATCCAAATTTTCTTAAAAACTTCTCATTTTCAGCGTGTAGCTTGCCCATATGACCCGCTCCTTTCCGACGTCTTGTCTCCGCTTCACCAAAAGGAAGCGAAATGTATATCATTTAAAGCCCAAGGGGCTGAAAAATTAGACTATGTAATATAATTCACTATAGCAAATGTCCACATTTCCCACTGACTCCCACTCAAATGGGAAAGCTTGTTTTGTCTCACCACTAACAGTCCCAAACCAAAAGATATTTAATTTAATACCATTTATCAGAATCAGCTTTATTTGCCAGGTACGGAAAAAAAAGGGCACATCTGAGACGCTGGGTCAGGAGAAAGCTTGGCAATGTTTGCTTGAATGACCAAAAAATGTATATGTAATTGACTAATCCATCAATCAACTAGTTATTTCAGCCTAATTTTATAGGTTTATATGTTGCACAAATTGCAATTGCATTAGCTGTTCGAGTGTTTTTACATTGTGATATGAAATGCATTATGCCAATGTCAGGTTTCAGAATCAACAGAATCTATCACAAATGTTTACACAAGCACATATTTAGTGACAAGATGCAAGCAGGCACCAAACTGTATTTTTCAGGATTGAAAGTTGTCTGGTGTAGTAGGGCTGATGTTTACAAACTCAGCTGACACACAAAGTGTTAACAGCAGTTAGGATGAAAGGTGTGTCCTGCAGTGGATGATGCAGAGTACAGTTACATTTTTTAAGAGTGACTTGTCTTAGCAGTTTGTTGCAGTCAAAAACAGGTGCAAAGTAGTTGTATTTGAAACAAGCATTTCTTATGTGAATCCACATATAAAAATGTTTATGCTGGAAACCTACGCCTGTCCTTAATTTTTCAATCTCCCCAACACTTTCCAGCTGAACGGGCTGTTCTGGGTTGCCAGCTGGGCCCTGCGCACACCTCATAAGGGAGAGAAAGACACAGCCAGAGAGCACTCAAGCTTGCAACACAGTCCCTTTCGACTCGCCTCACAGCAGTGACTTCAGCCAGTCAGGAATAGCAGGGAGAAAGGTAGAGACGGAGAGGAAAAGGAGAAAGAATGAGAGAAAAGACTGAACTAACATATGACGAGTCGCTAGGTAGGGTACAAAAGAGAGGAGAAAGCTAAAATGAACAAGTCATGAATTGTACAAATCAAGGAAACACACACGCACTGTCCCTAATTATCTTATTCTTATCTTATTAGTACCGTGTGAGACTCTCAGTTGGCTATTCAGGAATGAAACTTCTGCATGTCTCACACTCCACCCCAAAACAATCACAAATGGCTGAGAAAAAGAAAAAAATAAGACTTGATCACTGAGTGCAGGCCGGCCTTTAACTTCCAAAATTCAGCACTGGTTCAACTGAACCTGAATCTCCACTGTGAGATACTGAGCTGCACAACAAATAGTTTATCTTCTTGTTTATCTTCTGTTATACTGTATACACACAAACACACACAATGTTCTCAAATAAACTGCTTGCTACTACAGTGGGTAAGGAAGTATGGTGGTAAGTAAGTAAATTGAGGACTGAAAACCACTGATAAGCCAAGACCAAGATAATCTTCCTTTCCTCCTACTCAAAAAATTAAAATGGTAAAATAATGAATAAACATTCATAACAATGATTAAAGTTCTTGTCCTCCTGGGGGGATGATGACTGGAGGTCTGAATAATTTGAAGGGAAATTATTCATTTTAAATACACACTTTATCAAATAGGCTATGGGTCTTGGGGTAAGTCATTAAATATTATTATGAGTATTGACGTATTAGCCGTTTGTTTTTAGAAGACAATGGACAGTACTAAACTGAGACTGAGATCACCTATAAAGAAAACAAGCGTTGATTTTTAAAGATTATTTTTTGGGGCTTTTCCCTTTATTAGTAACAGTGGATAGACAGGAAAAGGGGAGAAAGATGGGGGATGATACGCAGCAAAAGGGCCACAGGTCAGATTCAAACCCGGGCCTACATGGGGCGAACACTCTTACTGGTTGAGCTAGAGGTCGCCCCCCAGCGTTGATTTCTAGAGGCAAGAAGTTTAGTAAAAGCACGGTAAGTCACTGGGTGAACTTTCCATTAATGAAGCTATACTGAATCAAGCCCAAAGTAAACAGTTACGTAATTTTCAAGGTGAACATCGTATGACTCCCCACAGCTACTAACGCAGAAATTGCCTAATGCCACCAAAAATATTCTCTCCGAGCTCAAAACTGTGATAAGCGTTGATTCCATAAGTGAAGAAAAAATGCATTTCTGTGTGCCTTTAACCTCCTCTATCATATTTTCATGCTTTTGACCCCACATCATCATCATCATCATCATCATCTTTTTTAGGGATCAACTGATTCTGGTTTTTCAAGGCTGATATCTATTATTAGTAGTTAATGAAACCGATAATCCATATATGGAACCGTTATGCATTTACAGTGAAAATGAGAATCTTTTCCTCAAAATTAAGATTTGGGAATGTTACAAACTCCCACCACAAAACTTTCTTTAAATGCTTTAAGGAATGATTCAATAAATTAGAAACGTTCAACTTCATACACAGTAAGATAGTCAGATAGTGTTGTTGGAGGGTCATTCAGTGGTGAGTGAAGCCAAACCAGAGGGACAGACACAGAGCTGTAGCGGAGCCAAAGTAACACACTTTTTAATGAATTAACTTTATTGGTTACTGGTCAAATAATACGCTGATACAGATCAGGAGCAAACTAACAAAAACGGACCGAAAATCGGTCTATCCCTAATCTTTTTCACAGCATCTGCAAGGAAACACAAATCCACTACAGTAGAAGCCAGGGCCCTGTCATTCACTCTACACCAGTTCCCCAAATGAGAGATATCTCAATGATCATTTTTGTATTGTGTTCTGCTTTTTAACAATGGCTTACAAACAGGCATGCCTGAAAAAGTAGTGCTGTACTAAGACCAATGTAAAAAAAAATACATATGGAATGGTATAGTATGTATCTGATGAACAACTGACTTTTCTCCACCTTTAGTACACGCACTGATTGTTGTTAACACAGCAAATATTTGCACACAAATCAGGGTTATGTGTCTATTGTAAATGCATCACCTGCATTACTGTAACACCTGTGTTTCAGGATACAGAACAGGAACAAGAGTCAGGTAAAGTGACAGTTGGCACATTTGACTCATTGTTACCATTATTGTTATCCACTGCTGAGATAAATTTGAACTCACAAAGATACGAGAGCTACTGGTATCAACAATCCTATCCTTGCCAAACAGTCTTCGGCATAAGGTTATAACAACAGCTAATTAACTCTGTCTCACTATGAGTAAAATTGGAGCGAAATATGGAATATAACTCAGTACAAACAGGTTACTTTACTTGCTCTACATATTTGTGTTGGCACAACTTGCACTAATTGACTGATTGACAGAGCTTGCATTGTAATATTGAAATAGCTGTCAAAGATTAGATTTAAAAATAAATCCTTGAAATATCCTGCAAGAAAAATTCATTCATTTTTGGTTATTGTAATGAGTGCGTCTGTGCCTAATGTACTGGTAAAACGTGTCAATGGAGTCATTCAACATACAAAAAGCAAGCTCATTAAGGCAATGCATCACAGCAGACATGTCAAACACCCATGTGCCAGCACAGAGACTTCTCAAAAACAATCCCTGCTGGTCCCTCCTTTATCATGTGACAATAACAGAACTTCAACTGATAAAAAAAACAGCGTGGATTAAATGCTTCTTGTGCCATTGTACAAGAAGCAAGAAATTCCATCCTGCGAGCATCTGCATGGCAGTTAGTATTAACTGGTACCATTTTAAACAATTTACCAATGTTCTTATGATGAAATTACTTCATCTATTCTAATTTGATGTAGCGTACGTCATCATCTTATATCAAAATGAATGATGTACATGGTAAGTTCCCATGGTACTTTATGGGAAAAGGGCTGCTTGATGGGATAATCAGTGCATTGCAAAGTATTACTGAATTAGTAAATATGCCACAGAAAATCACAGTAAAGTAAACGTAAACCATACCACCAGCCTCTACACACATGATGTAGGTTAAAAACGGAGCACTTTCAGCAGCAATATTAAGAGTGACAAATAAATCATGTAGGCAATATGTCTAGCTTAACAATTGACAACAGCCACCGCTATACTCCAGGATGGTTATTCACCGTATAACGGACAGCTGTACTGGTTTAATTGGCTTTCTGGTCTCACCTGTACACTACTTAATCTGGATGCAAGCAAACCTGCTACATGTCAATGCAGCCTGTAAGACTCATAGGGCCTTTGTACATTTGAAACTCTACTGCACTTTAATAATAACTTACATAACGGTTAACATATTGTGTTTTGCTCAATAACGTTGGGTGAACCTAATTAGCAAGCTCTGGTGTTAACGTATTGCCCCCATTTAGCCCTTAAAAACCTTACGTTAGCAAAGATAGCTAACGTTACTCAGCAGCCATCGATTTAAAGTCCGACTAAAATATTTGTGTGAACAGTGACCAATTAGCAAAACGGTTCCGTCACCATAAAGCAAACTGCAATGTAAAGGTGTACGCAGTAATTTGGGCAATTAACCCGCTGACTGGCCCTCGGTGAAACCGTGAAACAGGCCATTACTATATGTAACGTTAGCTGGCTAGCTAACGCCTCTCGCTAGCCATGCTACCCTGACAGTTAAAATACAGGTATTTTCTTCATAACTGAAGAGACAGCCGCATTTTCTGTCTCATTTTACGTTGATGGTGCAAGTGCAAACCCGCTTACCTTTATTCCCACGGTTATATTTATTCCAATGGCGGTTTGCAAAACATTGCACTTTCCCCAAAACATCAGCAGCCAACAGCTCCAACCAGCCGAGCTGTAAACACAAGCCCAACCAACCCGCTGACACCCACACTGCGCATGCGCATGTTAGTGTCCCTGTCGCCGATGTAACACCAAATTCGTTGACCATCGTAAGTGGACACATGTTCTGGCGACAGCTGTCAAAATATGTGACTACTTGTGCCTAAGATGTTGACCAGAGTGATTATTGTTTTTATATATATATATATATATATATATATATATATATATATATATATATATATATATATATATATATATATATATATATATATATAGGCCTATATATAAAGATAAAATAACTTACCTGAAATAGATTGGTTGTTGTGACAGGTGAATTTTAAAATGTTCAAATATATTCTGGGGACAATTCACAATCAGTTCACAATCACAATCAAATTATTACTTGGTTATTAAAGATTTCCTCTCACAGCTCTTGTAGATTAGGTAACAGCCTCATGCTTCTGACGTAGTTTTATTATTATTTATTTTAACCGCATCCTCATGATTAAGTCTACTCTGTGATGTTTATTAGGGGCCAACAGAATGAACACAACACACACACACACACACACACACAAACGTATATCTTAGTTTCTTTGTTTAGATTTACGATTGGACACTAGTCAATTAAAATGCAATATAGCCTATATCTCATAGTATACCAAGTGATAAAACACATTTTTTAACCCTTGGCGCTGAACTCACCTTCAAAACAGCATGCAGTTTACGCTGATACCCAGTAAGCACACATACGCTAACTGGGTAGCGTAACAAAGTCGTGACGAAGTCGTGTGTGTGAGTAAACTCAAGCTGCCCAGTGGTAACAGCGCCCCCTACAGTCACAAAATACGATGGTCACAGAATTTGGTGTTGCACCGTAATAAGGAAGGGAAAGCGTTGGCCTCATGGCATTACTTACCTAATGACACGATGCTCACAGAGCTGTCTTTGGGTATTTAGGGGTAGGCCTACGTCCAAATCAAGTCTCAAGTTAGTCAAGACAAGTCTCCTTCCAAGTAAGATAAGTCTCTAAGTTTTAGCTCTTATCAAAGTAGTTCTCAAGGTAGACACCAAGTCAGAACAATTGCAAGCTGAGACCTAGTCATATTAATAATTAGGCCCACTAATTGTGCACTGACGGTTATTTTTGTTGGGATTTTAATTTAAAATCTGTCTGACTGAAGTCTACATCTCTGGATGCTAAAGACAAGTTCATTTAAAATGTTCTCCTGCCTTCAGAAGAAACGTTGACCCAAAAAGTGAAAATGGAAACTGGGATTGAACTATTTAAAATGTTCCTCTTTCATTGGTGATCCATTCTTCTCGTCACGGATAACAAAACATATATTTATACTGTTGCTACAGTATTTTGTCTGAGGCCCACCAAGCACCAGTAGCTTACAGCAGGGAGTTGTGTGAAACAGCCCCACTGTGTTGTAGTAATGCTGGCACTTCCTGTCCAGCCTGTGGCCTTGTTGTTTCGTCTTAGTGGACCATAACATAAAGCATTTCTCTTCAACTTTTTTAACATAAGAAAAAAATCCAAATCGCTACATTGCTCATTACATACGACACATATCCACAATGCTGGTTAGGTGGTTTCTGAAAGAGGGTTGGATGTTGACTGTGATCTCCCATTCAATTCCCCCTCTGATTTATTTTCCAGTGGGTTTTAGCACCCTCTTGTATTTTGTTAACCCTCTTGTTTTCTTGAGACTACATTATTGCATGAGACAGCAAGAGAGTTGTCATACCCGGAAATCCAAGAGCCATGAGGAAAGATAATAAAGTGTATGAGTGAGTCAGCTGCCACATTTTTTACATTGAAATACTGACATGTTCTTTAAAGAATTTCAGAGAAATAGGCATAAGTACTCCACATATATCTGGATTGTGTATTGAAAAAAATCTAAATCTGTCCCAATAAAACCAAGTTGAATTAAATAAACACTCATTTTGAAGAGAGCCATACTGTCTCAAGGCCTTTGAATTGGTTGTGTTATCTGATATCTTCTATCATGAAAGGGCATTCACAAATGATGACAGGAATCACAAAGAAACATAATTTGTTGTTGGTTTATTGTGGCATGCAATTTTGTGTGCCTTTTTCATAATTCCATCTCTCAGTGCAACACAGAAGCAGTAAGCTGCTCGGCCAAGCTGTCTGTAAGTCAGTCAGTGTCATACAGATGAATTAGCTAGAAAATGCACATACAAGTCAGTCAGTCTAACAACACTTAAACCGTTTCATCAATAATTATCATCATAGGTTTGTCTTACTCCAGTCCTGCATTACAATACAATCAGTAAAAGGGAAACCTTTCACAATGTGATATTTCCATGGAAATAAATGGAATACGTAACAGTATTATTCGTTATGGGGACATTTTGATATGCTGTCTCTTAAGGATTTTCCTCATTCTGAAACATTACACAGCTGCCCCAATGATTTAAACATTTAAATATATCTGATTATCACAGGTTGTATAAATGAGCAACTATACTATAATTCCATCTAATGATGGTGCCAGACTGTATACAATGACGGATGTGTACCATCTCTTAATAGTTAATTTACATTTTAATCGAACAATAGATTTGCAAATAAATTGTCTAATACAGACATGAATAGTCAGAAAACATCATCATCATCATCATATAATTCACAATCAACAAACAGGCTTTTTTCCCCATATAATATAGAATAATGAGACACTTTCTTGTCTAGTAAAAAATGTCACCAAATTCTCAAATTCAAAACAAAGTAGCGGACTTACCGAGATATACCAAGAAGGAAAAATACCACAACAACCCAAATGTGGTAATAACAATAATAGTTATAATAATAATAATATATTCTCTATTATACCAGAATTAATTTTCATGAGCAAACAAGTAAAATGCTGAAAGCGAACTTCAGCACTTGACGTGGCCACACAGTGGGCATGTGCAGAACTCTTACAGCGCTGGGTGTGTTGTATCACAACTACAGAATCATCAATACTCCTCCGCCATCACAAGAGGGACTATACTGCATGCATGACGCAGGATGCAAGGAGGATGGGGTGGTGGTGGGGTGGCACAGTGCACCTGCTGGCAGTGACGGGGTGGGAATACTTAAAAGGAACTTACTTTAAAGGAAATGGAAAATCACTTGGACGCTAGTTCAATACTCACGATACAGTTTTTACATACAGTACTAGCGCCCAGCCCTTTCCAATGGGAACAGGAATAGCAAAGCCAATATTGATATTGAGAGACAAAAGTAAACACTGGCAAACAATATAATCTCTGACAAAGGAATATTTTGGGTGAAAGGGTCAGTTGTCAGCAAGTGAAATCCAGGCAAATACTTCCACAGAATATGTAAGCGATGAATATAGAAAAAGCCAAACTAGCTGAGCAACTTAAGTCTTCCCTGAGCAATTCAGACAGATCTAGCCTCCTCTAATGGAACAAAACAGAACTACACGAGAAGTATCTCACTCCTTAACAAGACTGAGCCTTTCCCTCCTCAAATAGTTTACAGTTGAAGAATATGAAAAGATGTAGGAAAATTGTACACTACATGGCACTTAACGTTACATGACTTCCAAGGTGAAGTTGTAAACAGATGTAGAGCGACAGTAGGTAGATGAGCTACTTTCATGAGCAACATCCCTGTGCCAGCTCTTGCCTTTTCATCTCAGAAATAAACCCTACAAAACATTTGGAGAGTTTCCAAAAGAGTATTACACTGAATTGTTCCCTCCAATTCTTCACTTTGTCTCCCTGCTTCTCCCAGCATATGTTGGGTGGAAGATAAGAGACAACCTCCAAAAAGATTACCAGTCCACTATTTCATTGTCCCTTCAGGTTAAAAAAGTAATCCTCACACATACAGCCATTCTGCCATCCTCTAAAATTAGATTTGATTTATAATCTTAGAGGAATATTTTTTTTTAAATTACAGTAATTTAAGTGAGAGGAAATGAAAGATTAGTCAGCCCTCCTCTTCTCATTCTACACAAATCCAATAAGATTCAGAATAGGGTGTAAACAAACTCATGACTTTAAATCCTGTAAAATGGGTTAATGTTTTCACACTTTTTTTAAAGTCATTAAGAGCCACACATGGTAAGATGCCTCATATCTACTGTATAAAAGGGAGTGAGGCAAGGCTGGGCTGTATGGAAATCGCCAACACGCCAACACTGCACAAAATGACAGTGTGCTAGACAGCGTACTGAAGACGGCACTTCTGATGGCCGGAAAACAGGGAAAACATTAGACAATACGATCAATTTACTGTGATGTACAATGCAGCAAACAAAACCAGAGTAACAACAATCCTGGTACAAAATACCCCGACAAACAACTTCACAGAAGTTAGCAATGCATCAAATAAAAGAAACCAAAACTTTAAAAAAAAAAAAGAAAAAAAAAGAAGAAAAAAAAGAAGTTAAACCAAGATACAGCGTGACGAAACACAAGAAGTGGTGTCCCTAACTAATGTAAGCTTCAGCTTGAAACATCATGCATGAATATTGTTTACTGTACATTGTACATAAAGGTGACCCGACTGGAAAGCACAGAAAATGCCATTAGCTTACAAAAATGGGATTTCCAGTTTCTGAGTTCACATGAAAGATAACACCTCTGAAACATGACAGGATTCTGTCAGTGGGCATGGACAAAAGTCATTGTAGCGCCTAAGGTTTAGGTCTGTATAACACCAAAAAGAGAAAGGCCACTGTATTACATGTTTGGGTCCATGTTTGTGTGTGTGTATGTTTGCCTGTTTGCGCGAGAGAGAGAGAGAGAGAGAGAGAGAGAGAGACCAGTGAGATAAATGCTACAGGCACACAAAGATGAATCAATAGTTTTCAAGATTGATTAATGTAGCTCGTATAGAAATCTACTAAATTAGCTAACATCTACAGCTGGAAATACTATTTGTGTCCCACACGTGGTAATTGGTATTCTTTAGTTATGCAGTACAAGTCACCTTTAATAAAGGTAGTATGGTATGGACTGAAACATGTGTATACATATCTTTGTTTTGTTGTCATCCCTTCTCACATTGAGTGATTATTTGGCTTGCACTGATTTCAATGATCATTAACAATTCATTGCCCATTCTCAGTATTATTACATCTATCCCTTGATTTTTTGGAGAATAATTATAAAAAATGTCTTATGCAGCAATACAACAAAGGCTATGCATCAGTAGCACTGAGCTGGGGGAGGGCATTACCATGTATGGCAGCTTACGGAAACAAATGCCTTGACTTGTAAAGAGATTACACAATTTGAACAATTATTGTCAGACATTCATAAGGTTACAAAAAGTGATAAATAATCACTTTTTTGTTTGATGTACCTTTTGATAGCTAAGTGTCTCTAAACCAGTGCCTGTCTTGGAGGAAACAGACAAAAGCAAAATAGCAATTACATACAGTAAATTATATTTATAACTTCATTAAAATAAATGATTATTTACTGTAGAAAATGACTTGATGTTGTAATATTTACTATCACCGATACTGAACCTCAGTTCTGGAAGAAATGCAGAATTTGGTAAGAAATGTTGAAATTTCAGTCCCTGCTGTCAATTCACACTACGTATAACACATGCAGAATAAATAAAGGAAAACATTAATAAAGAAAAGTGGCACCTACTGTAGAGGCTTTTGCTGTGTGATGGACCATGTGAAATTATGTGAAAAAAGGCCTTTCAAACATAAGTGTGTCTTTGTCAGCCATGATGAATGCTAACTAGATGATGTTTAAACCTCATGAGTGTAATGTCATGTAAATTCAGTAACCATGTGGTGTAGATGGTGTAAGATCTCCAGTAAATCTTCTAAATGTGACCGGAGATTGAAATTTCAAACATAGACGCAAGTTCAGCATCTACTAATATATCACTAAATTCTCTGTGGCGCTATAAATTGGTGAAAATCTCCACTCAAGAGGCAGGACAATGTGTTTTCCCTTGCCCCTTACAACGTGGCGCAGCACAGATTGTTGACCCATATCTGTCAACTCTTATTTAGGCATCTAATTGACATACATAAAGGCTCAAATCAAACGTTATTCCCTTTAACCAGGATCTGGTTGTAGGCTTAGCTCTAGCTTGCCGCAGGTCATTGTCTGACTTTGTGTCCTTTTAGCTTCCATTGAGTAGCATCTCTGTCCCGGGCATTTTAGGACAAGCCCGGGTGGAAGTGTCCCCCAGTCGAGGAGGTCCAGTCCGAAGCACAAGCTTGCCAGCACCCAGACCTCCTGAGACTAACCCTCCAGGAGACAGAGACTTCCTGGAAAACAAAAAGAGAGCAAGGAAGGAAGAATGGAATGAAAGAGGGAAATCAAATTCAAAGTGGACTGAGGGAGGGTGATCTTGTGAAACACCGGTTACCATGGTAATTCACCTGAAGGCCATCTTTTTAAGCAGGTGAGAATCTATCTTTTCTGACGAAAAACCCTCTGTTTGGGGCTGCTCCTCCACAGGAGAAGAGAGGAGGGGAGAGGAGCAGGGTGGTGGCCGGAGATGGGAAGCATCCTGAGACTGTGGGGTGACCAGGTCTAAAGACTCCTGAGACGCAAAGATGATACAGAGGTATGGTGCAACTTGAATATGTTAATATTGTTATTTACAATACCGTAATATAGAAGTCTTTCACTCACAATGTTTAGACTGAAATTCAACTCTTAGCTTCAAAACAGCCCTTCAGAAATGATCCAGCAACTTGTGTTTTAACTATATGCGCCATCACTCTGGTGTGATTTACATCATTATACCAACCGGAGACTTGATGTCCTGGTGGTCTGAATCCTCCAAGTCAAGAGCGCAAAGTTCGAGCTCAATGTCTCGATCTGGGTCCGGTTCGCTCTCGGCCTGGCCCCGATCCCGGCTGTAGGCGGTCTGACAAACTTGCAGATCAGACACGATTTTCTCTCCACTGCTTATTGAGGTTCGACAGCAGTGAAGTTCTGATGCACAAAGCTGCTCACTAAAACACATACAGATGCAGAGAATTGGTCCCTTTTTTCAAGTTTAGCACATTCAAATTGTACATTTCTTGGTTTCAATATCTAATATACATACAATAAAATACATTATGTGTTAATGGTATGGTAATTGGGCATAATAGAGCACTGAGTAATAAAATCAGTTATTAAAATCGCATGTGAGCGAACTGGAAAATATTATGTTCATAAGAGACATTAGTGTTTCTTGGCTGCCTGGTGGGTTTTTAACCAACCAGCTAGCAGCACTATTTTTAGTCTGACCACAGAGAGAAAACAACTGTAGCACAATGAGATAGGAGAGAGGGTTGAGAGAGGACGAGTGAGAGCAAATGTATTATTAACAATAAGGAGTGAACTTCCATGTCTGCCCAGGGAGACGTTAGAAGATAGAAATGTAACCAACACTGGGAAATTGCCTTAATCATGCTCACATCATTTTCTGTAGCACGTTGTGAACTTTAAGATTTTATTGGTTTTCAATTTCTCCATATTTTGTGTGTTACCCCATGATTCAAAGAAGGAAAATAAGGTGAAAGAATAAAAAACAGAAGCACGTGTGAACATGTTGCACCTCTCTAGGAAACTGGAGTGGCTGGAAGAGTCTGATCCTCTGGAGCTCCACCTGTAGTCACTGTGACCTAAGTGGTGGTTGTAATCTAGAACAAAGAAATGAAAAGGTAAACAATGGCGACGTCAAAGCAACATTTAACTAATAATAATATTTAAAAAAATATATATATTTTTTGTTTTATGAATGTGTATAAGTAACAGTTTGACAAGGGCTCTACAGATATAGAACAGTTAATAGTAAACCAGCTGCATTATAGTAACAGGATGAGATATTCAACTTTAATATAGACTCAAAAATAAACAAGACAGAATTAAAAACAGAATAAAGCTAAAGTGCGCGACTGTTTTATCTTAAAGCATTACATTCAAGCAATTGCCAAATGAGTTGATACAAAGCTAATTAACACTATTAGCTCCACAAAAGTATCTCTGTATTTCTCTTAGTATGGCTATGTTTAAAAAAGAATTTGTCTTCCGGCGACATTCGCACACAGAAGCTCGGATGATGCGTTTTACATCACAGCTGAGAAAGGACAATGGCAGTGTTCCGCTTTGGAGACAAAGAGGACATGAACATTACAAGATAATTACCTCTTCTGTAGAGTCAATCATGCTTTTTTTATCGTTTGTGTTGTCCTTGATTTAACAAGATAAATGCTACTAGCAACTGCAGGGAGGAGGGGTGGGGTCGTGATCAACGAAGGTTTGCATCATATGGATGTGCAAACAGTGTTGTTATCGTTAATTAGAATTCTCCATGAGGACAACAGAAACTATTTATCTTAGCTTTAAATAAAATAAATAAATCCAAATAAAAAACATAATCGTGGTGACATAGGAATAATTAAGGGCTATTATCCCTCCTCACCTTTGAAGTTGATGGGTGTGGTGTTGGCACTGCCCTGGCAGGCTGTGGCTTGGATAGGATCGGTGGTGTGGTAGCCTGTGCGAGAAGCCCTGGATATGGCACCCCACTTGGAGATAATGGGCCCCTCACTAAAGGGAATGATCGGGTCCTCGTCTTTCAAGCGCCGGTAGTGATCCAAGGATTGCAGCCATCGCTTCCCGACACCACTACTACTGCCACCGCCTCCACCTCCGCCACCACCTCCAGCTGCATTACTGTCCGACTCCTGCATAGAAAAACATGGATGCTTTTTAAACACATTGATAAACCGCTGCAGAGATACTAAAATGAAAAATTGAATTTTTTCTTCAGATGTGTGTCTGCGCCTACTTCTTGGTGTGAAAAGAGTCTCACCGATTGCTCTGAGCAGGAGTGAGCGGAGGTGTGTGTGAGTGTTTCAGGCTCAAAGGAGCCGAGGCAGGGGCCGATGGTACCACAGGACCACGGAGAGTAGTGCGCTAAACTTTCCTCGCCTCTGAACCTGCACCCCACACACTGGCCTCCACTGCTCTCCACACGCTAAAAGGGAGAGAGACATTTAAAAAGGATGGTGAGGCACACTGCTATTTGCTCAATACATGGGGCACTAAAGGATCATTTTTGCTCTAAATTAGCCAGAGTTTTGAATGTGAGTCCGTATGGTTGTCAATGTCACATGAGAAAGCAATATTAAAGTTAAGGTGTACGTTTCCCGTGCTAATTTTCCCATTCATACTTGGATTTGGAGTTTCTACTAGAACTAGATGTGTTAATGTTAAAAAAACAAATTATTTTCTCATTCTGTCTGTTTTAATATACCTTTATCCTGTCTTTACGCTCCGTTTTAGCATCTGTCTCTTTAAGCCCCCTTGGAAAACGGAGGTTCTGATGGCTCATTTAAAGGCCCAGTTTCTGAATACGGGCTGTGTGCATTTCTCTGTGGATTTAGCGTTTTGATAATTTTACATATATGGCACCTTGGCCTGCTTTACCATCAAAACAGAGGTGGTGATCACACTTTTTGCAATACGGGGCCTTTAAAAGGGCTCATACACCTCATACCAGCCTTAGATGCCAACTAATTTGAGTTCATGCTGTCACTGCCAGTGCTGACTTGCTGCCACTTTGCTGCCATCCCCGTGGTGAGCCCTGGATATCATAAACAACAATAGCTAGTATTTTTTGCCGACGATCCTGTTTGCTTATGCTTGTTATGAAGAGGCATCAAAATTAAATTGAGATCAGTGCGCAAACACCTAAAAAGTGGTTTCTTCAATCTGTGCTCATTTCTAAAGCAGACATCTTCACGAACACATATCTGACGTGCTGTTAAACAAAGCTTTACTCTGCTAAAAGCCTGAGCCACTGCTTGTTAAAGTCTCTCCTCTCACTTTCTCTTTTTCTCTCACTCACATACACACCCACCCACACATGCACATACGCCACAATTGTGCATTGCTGTGATGTCTCCCTCCACAGTTGCTAAGCAACTATCTCCCCCTTAAAATAGCAATGTGGGACAGCTGAGGTGGAAGCTTTTCGGATAAGAACTAAATCCTACATATTTTTAAAATGGTAAAATACACAATTTATCACTCTCAGTTTCAGGTGTCTGCAGTGACACTTTTACCAAACCGGTCATCGTAGAAAGTTGTAATTGTCATGCTTAAAACGCTTTGGGTGTTCATGTGCATACATATGTTGTCTCTCTTATTTATCTTCTACCTCACTTCCAAAATCAATGGTGAAGATGGGGGAGGACTGGGAGGGCCTGTTGGCGTTGTGATGGTGGTGATGATGAGCCCACTGTTCCTGCTTCCTTCTGAACAGATCCTCGTAGCCGAGAGGCACACGGCCAAAATCCTGACAACGGAGCGTTAGACAAGACAGAATTAATGGATAATTAATATATTATTTACATCATAACATACTTAAACTTTTTATGTAATTAACAGTTTAGTGATGATGCCATTAGGTTGCTAGCACATCTGTATGAAGCCATTATTGACAACTACAAGTCAGAACCAACTCCTGCCAGCAGATACATTACTAATACAGCACTTTGAGTTTTCAATTGAATCAGATTTGTAATCAATCTTCTCCCAATCTGTTTTCAACTTTAAGTGCTCTGATTGCATTTCCTGTTTGGTGTAGATGGTGTAGTACATGGGGCAGACAGAGGAACTTTTTCTGAAGATGTTGGGGTGGAAACAATAACAAATTTTGAAAAATGTATTCCCTTTTTAATTAGAAGCTAGAGAGCTGTTTATTAAAAAAATAAAACTTATTGTAGTCGTTAGTTGTTTTGTATTAGCTTGCTGTATAATGAAAGTTTGTCTTTCCCATGATATACTGTAAATACAGGTAGTGGACACAAAAGGTACAGTATATTGAATATTTTCATTGCTGGACTATTGCACTGCAATGCATTGCAATGTACATGTGTTACTATGATAAAATATTTGCTTTCTCCTGCACAACTAAGAAAAATGTCTTGTTGTAAATGTAAAAAAATGATTACTTGTTTAAAATAAAATAAATTTACATTTAAAAAAGAAAAATATATCTTTGTTGTGCAAGACTGTGTCTTGTTATTATTAATAGTATTAACGAGCTCTATCACAGGTATTGTGGCCAGACAGCATTGTAAAATATACTGTAGAACTGCAGTAGTCGAACTGGTAATGCTATCTGATGATGTGAGAAGGAGAGAACAGAGTGGGGGAGGCAGAAACATATTTGGGTGAGAAGTGGGAAGACTACAGGGAGGTTGAAGCTACATACTGCAGCTCTGTGGCTGGCAGGGAAGGTAAAGGTGAGATGATATGTGGGTGTAAAAAGAGAAACTGAAGGAAAGGAAATAGAATGCAGCAATAAATCTTTAAAATGCAAGATAAACCAACATTGATTAAACAGATTTTTGGCAGAGAGCATTATCTTTTAATTATTGCATAGCTCAAAGTGGATTATCTCTCTTATAGTCTGGCCACCTAATAATTCATATTCACAGTTTTCTAAGGTATTATGCTCTTGAAAAAGATGCTGTGCTTGCACTGCTATGAATGTTGCAATAAACATCACTCAAACAAGTGGGAGGAGCTGTAGCTAATTAACAACCAGTTGGTACAGGTTTTGAACGACTACGTGTCTGAAGTGAGTATTCCCTGCAGCCAAGACGTTGCGTTATTTGACCTACCCTGTGTAGCCCTGTGCGGTGTTCAGCTCCGGAGCAGTAGTTGCTGTCTAGAGAGTTGAATCTCTCCCTGAGTGGAGGCTGGTAAACAGAGGAATGCAGCACCTCTGGAGGCAGAGAATTACTCCGGGCATCCTCTCTGTGGTACAGCTGTTATTAATAAAAAAATCATCATTATCAGTGTTACATGAAGTTACAGAATGATCAAATTAACAGCAATGTGATAATTATCAGAAGGCTCACCTGAGGCCTCCATACTCTCCTGCTGTCATAGAGGGGAGCATAAACACCATGAGCAGGAGCCAGAGGCCCATACTGAGGCTGACCCGGGTGGTGATGGAAGGCAGTAGGTCCCATCCGATCTCTAGGCAGGTGTGGTGGGTACCCCGAAGAAGAGGAGGAAGGTGGGTGTGATGCTTGAGGGTCACTGGGGTAGGAAGATGATGGAGGGCCAACTGAGGGTGGCAGAGAGGATTCTGGGACGTTGGTGGATCGAAGAAAGCGAGCCATGCAGGGTTTGTGAGGAGGATGAAGAGTTGATTGGTAGTAGGAACCTGGTGGAGAGGAGGAGGAGGAAAGAAGAGAAGAGAAGAGAAGAGATTTGAACTTTCCCAAGACAACAATTACATTTTTTAAAGATTTTATTGAAAAATGGACTCACAGTTTGGTTGATAATGAGGTGACTCGTATGCAGAGTGGGACTCCTGATAGTACAGCTCTGACGCCTGAGAAGGATGTGGTGCACGCAGCATGAACTGACCATGTTTGGGCATAAGAGTTCCACCATCAACCCGCCCAACTGTTGTCAAGGGAGACGATGCTGCGGAGTGGCTGACTGGAGTCCTGGGAGGTGAGATGGGCTTCCTGATGGACAGAATGACAACAAAAAGAGAAAGAATGACATAAATGAGTTGGACATACCTAAGGTCAGACCATCCCCACATCGCTTCTCTGCCAAAATCATATTCAAAATATTCAATGTCTATTTGACTAGATTCGTTCAAATGCAAATAAAACAAAACCACATGTTTTGACACATAAATAATCATTTATATCTTGTTTATTTTCTATCGCCTAACAACTTACTGCGATCTGACTTGACATCAACAGTAATGCTAAACTAGAAGTAATATTAGGCTGGTCATGGCGTTAATAGCCAACAAGAGAAGATGTACAAGCATCAGAGAATAAGTTGATGAATAGTACTCACTGCTCAGTGGACCCTGATGAGTTTCTGGTGGTTAGCCCGTTGCACCCTTTAGCATCATTGGATCCATTTGGCACCGCTCTATTCATTTCCTCCATCATGTCAGCCCCTCTGGAGATCAGTTGGGGGTGAGTCAGGCCGGGCATTCCCTCTGTCAGGGAGTCTGTGTTCTCCCCTGTGCCATCGAGCCCCTGCCCCATGCCTGCAGATACATCTGAGTGGATGCTGCCCTCCATGGTGAAGGTTTTACCCATAACCCCAGGTGCTAATGGGAATGCACAGCCTACGCTGCTGCTCTTCTTGTTTCTCAGTCTAAATCTGTAAAGAGAATAAGGGACAACTCAAATTCAGTACAATGGGGAAGGGTTATGTTTTGTTGTTCAAAGGAGAACATCTTAATAAATATGTTGTGATTTCATATCCCCACATGACCTCCTGTAAATCCTCTTGTAAATACATTCATGATTAGGTAAATAAAATCTAATTAAAAAGGGGACTTGGGGAAGGCGGTGTAGAAACACAGGAGAGCGGAGAGAAGACAAACTCTAAATGCCTTCTTTACAGGCCAGAGAAAGTGAATCTTGGGCTACTAACCCTTAATGTAATCTAGATATTTGTTTCATTTCATTCAATTTAAGATTCTTCCTCATACTCAGATACTTTAGTTAATAGTAATAGTAATGTGTTTAAAAAGTAATAGTAACTATAAATGTAAACTTTTCTATCTTGAATACAATGAGTCTTTCAGAGTATATGTGAGCATGCACTCACTTCTCCAGCTCATCCTGTGTGTGTGCAAATGTACAGTTGGTTCCTCTGGGACAGCCTCCCTGCTGACGAAGGTCTCGGCACATGCTGGTCTTGTACTTGCTGTTGGCCTGAGGCTGCAAAATGCACAGATTCAATGCACGTTAACTGTAAAATAAAAACTAATGCATACAAGACTTCAATAAATGACTAAAAGTAAAATATGGCTCTTAGTCTAAAGTTGTATGTTGTGATAGTTATCATAAAACATGGGTGATACTAAACAATGATCAGTTATAAGTGTAAAGTCCATGTCAAGATGTTAGTTAATGTTTACTCTTAACCCCTTATTAACTATATGCATGATGATTCAGTGTTGTTTTGCAGACTGTTAGAAATCATTACTGTAGATGTTGAAAGAGAAAAGTCTCAACATTTCCAGATGGATGTCAAACAAATTAATGATGTCACACGTCAAACACCACAGACAGGTGTGGACAGCACACCATGCAAATAAATACAATATCATATTTGACCTTTATAATCACCTTTGTGGTACACACAGTGTTTTTATTGTGGCTGTATTAAAAAAAGCCAAAACACAAAAACAGAAATATATATTCTGAATGAACTCATATGTAGCTTTCAGTAATCTGTGTTCGGTCCTCTGGTATATAATGTTTGTTTAAAACTTTATCGTTTGATAAGAGCTGATACTACACAGGAACGCTTCAGCCACTGTATCCTCTGACAATACCAATCAAGACAGTAGCATGATGTTTTGAGAAGGGATATTAGTGAATTCTTGAAGATGTAGTGAGTTAGTAGTACTTATCCACTTTACTTTACTTTATGTTTACGATCTTCCACATTTCCTTCAGCTACTTTGCTCCAGCTTTATTGTATTCAAGAAAAGTATTTGTTTATTTGGGCAGAAAATCTGATTTGTTATCTGAGAGTATCTACTTATAATGTACTTTTAAAAAATGAATAAGGTGCAGAACTTGTTTACATTTTGCCCTCAGTGTGTATTACATTACAGCGTTAACCAGTGACACTGGATTAGCTAATGGTATAAGGAAATATTCTTTTTGAGGTAACTCTTTCCTCACAAAGAGTATTTTGGTATGTGATGCTAGGAGTCATCCTTGTAATTTTGTAAATAAATGTAACCAAATTTAACCACCAATCAGACTGTTCGTATGTGGTGTCTTCAGACTCACAAACTCAAATTCCGATCAGACAAAGGGATTCCCCCCTGCTCAGAATCTGCCCTATGAGCAATCATCATAAGACACCAACACACACAAACAGCTGCTGTATCATTTAAAAATCTGTTCAACATTCAAAATCTCAACCAAACAGAATCAGATTTCATCATTATTGGAGCTTGTGTTGCTTTCAATCCTATATCTGTTTTTCTCTCTGTAATCATGCACTTTCTTTCTCTGCATCTCCCATGTTTCCTTCAGCTCCTCACATTTCTTGCATTGTTCTGTTGTCTATTTTAAGTAACATAACTGCTACAATCTCGTCCTATCAGTGTACCTGGGGAGCATCGTGGCTCTTCTTGCTAAAGTTCTGTATGAATTCCACTAGCCCATGAACCACCATCTTCACAGCCAGCATCACACTTTCCAGCTCTTCCCATGATGGTGCCGGGGCATCTGCACACAGATCAATAACAGAGTCTGTTAAGAAGTGATTCGTATCACTGTACAGGGTCTCATAAAGACTAAGACCTAGACAGAATGTTACATGTATCCGACATAAATTAAGATTAGACATCCTGATACCATTAAATAAAGGCAAACTCTCTAGCTGACGTACAAGGCACACACACTTTTGTCATTATATCCATTAAACAGTATGGTGCCCCCCCCCCCCCCCGTATGAATAAAGATTAAAACACTACAGTGCTTTGAGCTAAACTCTAACATTAGCATGCTAACATGCTGCTCACAATGTCAACGCTATAACATGCCTATGTTTAGTTGGTGGTTTACCATGTTCACCATGTTAGTTTAGCATGTTAGCATCCTAATGTTTGCTAAATAGCACTTAACACAAAGTACAGCTGAGGCTGATCAAAATGTAGTTTTGCAGGTATTTGCTCATTATACAAAGTAACCTACTAGACAAGTTTTACCAGAGGGGCTACATGAAAAGGGCAACATGGCAAACCATCCAATAGTTGTTTCATCACAATACAATAATTAGAAGACATTTCTGAGTGCCTTATTTTAAACTCGAACACTCTGTTTGTCATTGTATTTTTTTTAAAATAAATATTGAACACTTGTTAATTGCATTTTGGTATGTGAGTGCCACAGCGTGCCCATTTTCTTCACTTTTCAATCTCATTAATGATCTTTGTGTAACAGAACAAGCCCTTTTATTCTAAGAAGTGTGAATAATTCAGACTCATTTGCATGCATTTGAATGAATACAGTTAAACAAACCTGGGTTGTGGTCTATGTTGGCTAGTAGCTCTAGGTGTGGTCTAAGGCTGGTGAGGTTGGCTGGGTCTCCCGTCCTCTGCAAAACAATCGTCAGCTCCTGAACGCTCTTTGCAAATGACTCTGGAGACTGCAACTGGAGCAGAAGATACAAGTGAGTTTAAAAACAAGAAAGAAAGAAAAGACGCATGTATATTGTATTGTGCCTTTGTTCTCTAGAGGCTTGTTGTACACATCATGTGAACTTTTCAAACTGAATTCATCAATAATGAATGCTGAAACTTATATGGCAAGTGGAATGACAGCCTAACGGGCATATGAATCATACTGGCACCTTGTCAATAATAGACTGCATATGTGACTTGTGAACCAGGTCTCCGTACAGCAGAGAAGACCACTGCTCAGGTGAAATTCGTAGGCCCGCCTCCATGGCAATGTGGACAATCTGAGCGTCATGCTCTCTGCGGAGAGCTTCATACGTTCGAAACTCTTCTTTCAGCTGCATCAGTGAGGAGTCTTCATCACGCTTAGTCACCTGACAGACGATGGACGGAGAGAGAATAAAAAAGGGGGGGAAATGAGAGACAGGAGAGTGTGAAGAAAGACGAGGAAGAGAAGGAGGGTATGTATGGGTTGTTATCTTTTGTAAGACCTTGTCCTTGATACAGATTAAGAACTAATAAAATAATCTTTCACTTCACCCCAAAATGATACTGACTGATTGCTGTACATTTGGCATGAAACGTTTGATTCTTTTTTGGGCATTTTTAGGCCTTTATTTGACAGGACAGCTGAAGCCATGAAAGGGGAGAATGACATGCAGAAAAGGGCCGCAGGTCAGAGTCAAACCAGGGCCCGCTGCATCGTAGTGTGTATTAAATTACAGCGTTAACCAGTGACACTGGAATAGTTGATGGTTATAATGAAATATTCATTTTGAGGTGACTTATTCTTTTAAAATAAAACAGTGTTTTGGTATGGGATGCTAAGAATCCTTGTAATTTCCAAATAAATGTAACCAAATTTAACCACCAATCAGACTGTTCGTATGTGGTGTCTTCAGACTCACAAACTCAAATTCAGATCAGACAAAGGGATTCCCCCCTGCTCAGAATCTGCCCTATGAGCAATCATCATACGACACCAACACACACAAACAGCTGCTGTATCACTTACAAATCTGTTCAACATTCAAAATCCCAACCAAACAGAATCAGATTTCATCATTATTGGAGCTCTTGCTGCTGTCCATCCTTCTCTCTGTATTCATGCACTATCTTTATCTGCATCTGTCTCTGTCCTGCAAGGAGGGGGCAACAAGAGCAAATATAGACTGCTGTTACATCAGGAGCAGATAGCTGGCATTTCTGCCCTACCAGCAATGTGTGTAATCAAATAACAGGCACAGAAATACACACATGCGTGCATAGAAAATATATCCACAGATGCCTATGTCCTCGTTACAGATTTGAGTTTTATGCAATATATGATACCGGTATGGGCAAAAAGTACAGTATATACTGTATGCATAATACTTTAATGTCAGACAGGGTCATGCTTAGAGCTCAATCCACATTTTAAAAGGGGTTTTTCAAAACACACTCAAACACTTTAACTCATTTTGAGTTTATTTTGTAGAAACTATTATATGTAAACTGACAAAAATAAAAGTTTTGGAAAACTGCTGACATAAAAAGGTATTCATCTGAACCACTATCTCTGCAGTAAAGGAATATTTTGTGGTAAATGAGGATCTATTTAAATACCCTTCTTTTAATCAGGTCATTTATTATGGCTCGGGTTCTTGGGACAGCAGCAAACTCAGGTTCTTTTGTTCAGTTTGTATATTACATTTCAAAGAGCTGTGGTTAGCTTTTTTTTCATGAAGCTTTTAAGTGCAGCTTGCTCACATGTCAGTACATGTGCACATATGTATGTGTTTGATGTGTTTCTATGTGTGTATGCTCATTCATGTTGCACGTACCTTGAAACAGGAAGCCCTGTAGAGAAGCTGCACCACGTGCCCTATGCTGGTTTTG
This sequence comes from Etheostoma cragini, assembly GCF_013103735.1. Lineage (NCBI taxonomy): Eukaryota > Metazoa > Chordata > Actinopteri > Perciformes > Percidae > Etheostoma > Etheostoma cragini. The sequence goes on from NC_048422.1 coordinate 12,449,586, forward strand.
GAGGCCTGGGGGAACCGAGCCTCTAGTTTTTGGACTACGAACAACACCAACACCTTCCTGGACAAAGCTGAGCCATCCTCCAGAGCCAGTAAAACTAGCTTCAGAGCATCTTCTTGCATAGCTGTTGAGGAAGCGATGTAGGGATAAAGCAGATGGCAGGGAGAGGTGAGAATGGTGGGAGGAGGTGAGAATATAATACATATTTAAATCAACATATCAATCAAACAACCATCTTAGAACCAAGTGTCCTGAGAAAGTAATTCTGTTATCATGAAGAAAAACAGTGTCCCGGTCAGAATCTACCCAATAAGTAATCCTCACAGGACACTGGGTACCAGCACCAGCAGTCAGTTTGATGAGGCAATCTACTGTAAGCAGGCAATTTAAAATGCAAACAAATTACATTATATCATTAATTTAAATTTAATTTGTTTATTAGTCCCCTATGGGGAAATTCCAATTTACACTCTGCGTACACACATTGTTAGTAATCACACACAGGGCTAAACTACACACACACATGCTCAGGTCCTATACATGCACTAATGGAGAGATGTCAGAGTGAGTGGGCTGCAAGCTGAACTAGCGCCCTGAGCGGTTGGGTGGGGGGGGGTACGGTGCCTTGCTCAAGAGCACCTGGCAGTGCCCAGGAGGTGAAGTGGCATCTCTCCAGCCACCAATCCACACTCTGTACTTTTTGGTGCATATGGGGACTTGAACCAGTGACCCTCCGGTTCCAACCCAACTCCCTACGGACTGAGCTACTGCCACCAGCAAAGATATCCAAATCAAGCACTATAAAAATTAACAATCCTGAAATACTAGTGTGAATTATAGTCTTTGTATTTAAAGGCTATCTACACAAGAAAGAAATAAAAGCAAGATGACCCTTTTCTGTTGTCAAACCTGTCACACTGCTCTTACTTATACAGTTTACAGGCTACAAGAATTAGCATCAAGTGACACCTTTTAAATTAATTAACAGCATGCATCACCTTTAGACACACATGTAATCTGCCAAAAAATTAATTTGTTACATTCAAATGTCTTACAAATCACATGTATTGCCTTGCCTCACACATCTATGTATTGTAGCAAGATCTTCATGTCACTGAAAGGTTTATGCTGTATTACGGTCACACCCACCAGGTCCCAGGAACTGGCAGCCCCGCGCTCTCACTGCTGCCCAGAGGTTGGCAGAGAGCTGCTGGGGGTTCTGGTGTTGCAGGATGAGCTCGGTTACGGTTCGTTCCCCCAGCGACCGGCCTGCCCGCACCGCCCGCACACGGCCCTCCTCCTCCACCAGCTGGCAGTTCACCAAGGTCACCAGCTTCCTCTGCATTGGCCGGCTGAGCACGCTCGGACTCAGATTCGCCACACCTGCAAATGGTGACAGCTCTGTGGTAAAACAATGTGGAACTTCACAATTACAACATTTACTTTAGTTATGAGTCTTTCTTTTATTCATGTAATTGATTTAGTCTTAAATTTACTCTTTGTTCAAATTTATTACAACCAGCTCTGTATGTGGATTTAAAGCCTCTTCACTGAATGGATAATGTTCATCATGCTAATCTCTAATCTCCCACCAGTGGTTTGTATTTCTTAGTGAACCAGAGCATAACAAGGTGTCAATTAATATAATATAATAATTTGCCAAAACAATGAATTCTACAACAGCACTGTCACCCAGAATTGTCTGATCGAATAAATGGAAACAACTGGTCAATTTCACTGAAGTAAATCTTTCTTGTCTGGTTACACAGAGAGCTGAACAATCTCTCACTGCCACACAAATACAGCTTTCATGCATCATGAGAAGTGTGAGAAACATGAAAGCCAAGTTGCACAGGCAGCTTAACTGCAGCCCACGCACATTTAGTATGAAGGGTTTCATTCTCTTTCACAGATGTCCACAAGTCTGAAACTCTAAAGTGTACCATTTAACACACTAAATCAGGCATACATAACTGCACGCATACACAAACAAACCTTTTGCTCCGCTGATAGGTTTTAGGTACAGAGCCAGTTCTTCCACGCACACCTTGCACACCTCGTAGTTCTCAACTTCTGGTGCACTGCTCAGGCTCACGAGCTGCACATCTGGGACCTGAGACACACATGTCATGAGCACACACAAGACATAATACACCCAAGGAATGTTTTGACAATAACTTCCTCTCAACTCACCTGAGCACCAACCAGCTGCAGCAGGGCACAGTTGACTGGCAGCAGGTCGATATCGGTGCTGATTGGCGTCTGATCAAAGGGGCAGGCCTTGCGGTGCAGTTTGTGTAGGCAGGTCTTACACACAGTGTGGGAGCAGCCCAGGCTGATGGGCTGATGGCCGCTGCTGTCAAACTCATTGTAGCAGATGGGACAGGACAGAAACTCTGTCCACTGGGCCGCCTGCACTGGCATCCTGACACCACACCACCGAGGGAGGCGTCGCTGAGCTCAGGGGGAATGCATGTCAACGAGCCCCGACAACAGCTCCGGCTCGCCAGTGCCGACAATAACTGTGAGGAATAGGACATAAAGTTATGCAGCAGTGATTTTGTAAAGACACATGTTGACAAATTACTGTAAAAATGTAGAGCTAGACTAGTATGTATATATAACCAATTTGTTGATAATAAAAACCACTTTGAACACAATTTTGAAAAGCTGATTCTGACAGTTTACTACTCCGTTAATCGACAAATTGATTCAGCACTAACCTGTCCTAATAGAAAGCTTTAAATAATCCAACACATGCCACGACTCAACATATTAAGAATCATTACAGTGTGCTTGTCATTCCAATAATATAACTTAACTTGTAGCTACTCTAAAAACAAAAAGCATTACACTATGGAATTTGCAAAAAGTAACATATCAAATTTAAATAATGGGAGGAAAATAGGAGAATGTGAAACCTCCACAATTACAACTTATGTTGTAATGATTGTTTTATGGGGCCCATTAGAATGCATTATGTTCATGTGCACTCTGTTTGTATTTAAATTCAGCTACTTGCCATAAAAGATTTGTCACCTGCCACCATAGCTGTAAATATCAGCAATACTTTTTCTATGATGTGTTATTAAGTAGACAAAAACTGTAGGATCTACATTAGAAATATAAAATTCATACAAACATATGTAGATAGTAAGTGGTAGGGACTTTGTAAAAGCTAAAAGACAATGAAATAATAATTAATATAAAAAATAATGGCAAATAAATGAGTAGCAAACACATCATTAGCATTGCGCTGAGCTAAATATACAGGCAATCTTCAGCCTCTCTCGCCATAAAATTCATACAATTAGTTAATATGATGTAGGCAATATGTAGGCAAGCACTCTCCCTCTCCTAAAATAACAAATTGCAATATTACATTAAAAGGCATTCTGTGAAAATAATGTGTACAGTATAAAGTCCAGGTCTATATTTCTCTCATCTCATTTCCAACTTGGATGGGACACTAGTTAAACAAGATCACACAATAAAAATAAAAGTTTGTAGAAAAACAAAATCTATTTTATAACACTTAATTAAATTACAGTAAACCAAATATTTGAGAGTTGTTTTCTTTTCTAGAATGCATAAAGTAATAGATTACTCATAGGGACTCACATATTACAATAGTGGTAAAGACAATTATAGGCCAAAGTTTTATTTATGTCAATTGTTCCCAAACATCTTTTATTTTGGTGAGTAGTTTGCAAAACTGTGTAGACCTGGGCAAAATGCCACACGGTTGGACAGACAAGCTGAAATGAAGATACACAGCACTTCTTTATAGAGCTTATTTAGAGTAGCATCAAAGCGTAAACATCCATGGAAGAAGAAGATGCTAATGAGGTGGGGAAAAAAACAATAATGAGTATAAAAAAGGATCCACTGAACGAACAAATACATAGACAGATATAAGATCTAAATTGGCTCCCTTCATGCTTTACTGAGATTGTAAACCTTCTCAATTCTTGTCACTTTTACTCAAATATCCCACTTTGTACGTTTTTGAAAACATTTAATACCAGCGAAGGTCGTTATTCTTACAAACAGCGCTGTACAATACAATTTGTTTCTACTTTTCATGACCTCCTGTATGCTATTTGATGCATCATCAAATTAACCAAAAGGAAAACCTTTCATAAAATGCACACAAAAATAAATAAACATCCTTTTGACTCCATAATGCTAAGTGTTTTACACGCAGCGTGCAGACAGCCAACAACCTGTTGCTTTTAGAGTCTGTTTCATCTGTTCAAACTGCTCACGAAAATAACAGCTGGTGTCCACACAGAACAGGTTAAACGGGAAACAAATCTGTTCAAATAGATTTAGAGATACAGTGAAATAACACACACACCCACACTGAGACACACATAGTTAGAGTATAAAGGAGATTATTGTCCTAGGACAAAGG
>NC_048422.1:12454099-12496860 GCF_013103735.1 Etheostoma cragini
AGACAGTTATAATGCCAGTTTTACGCACCTTCCAAACTGCCCACAGCGCGCGGTGACCCCCTAGCCGCGTGGACAGCTCCGCTCTGTCCTCGCGATTCATATTTCCTTCCGCGAGGAGCCCAAATATAACTGCTTACGGCTATTGTAGCCCACAAACTGCCGAACCACCGTCTGAGTAACAGTGACGGAAAGCACGATTGAGGAAATGGATTCAGGCGAAGTTTGGAGACGATGAAGATGGGAAGTTGTATCATGGCGTGTGGGCCATATAAAACTCTCTTCCTCTGTGTGTGCGCAGAATAGTGAGTGGTGCAAACTCTGGAGGCAACTGTTCCCGTGATTCACTGGCTGTAGTCACGTTGACAGCCACCTGTTCCTGTTCTAACAACTGCTCTATCCTGTTTTTTACAGAATCCCTGACAGAAGTTACGAGGACCGGACTGAGTTTGTGATACACTGTAACTCTGCCTGTCTCTCTGTGCGGAAATTATTCCTGCACACATGGCTGGATTCAACTCGGTGCATTGTATCACCACAATTAAATTCATGATATTCATAAGTAGCTCCCAACACGTGGCGAGTTCATAATAACATGATGCACATAAGACTTCATTTACTTGCATGAATGGACCATTACTCCTGTATGTAGGCCCATGCGAGCATGCCACAAACAAAAAGCCCCAACATGAATAAGTCTGTTTGTGTGACAGGAGACCTCAACTTCCTCTTCTCCCTGACTGATGAGGAAATAGACTTATGAGCTCTGTTTTTATTCTTTCATGTCTGCAATTCAGGCTGCATGGTTTTTAGTGTAGAAAAACTTGAGGATATGCCATTTTCAACACACCACATATCCAAAATATCCCTAAATTGTTGAAGGCAGGCTTCATAGACTTAAGCAGTGGCTAGTTGATCCACCCACTCTACTGAGTGGAGGATGAGAAGTACATTGTGTCTTTACAGCCACAGTTGGCGAGCTATCATCTGGCTCAGGACAGCAAGTCCTCACTTGGCCCCCTCTGTGTGGGGGAGGGCATCTGGAGTTTCCTTTGGCATGTCTCATGAAGACAGAGTGAAACAGAAAGAGAGAGATTGACTCTAGAGAGTGATTTTCAGAACATTGAGGTAAGAACATTTTCCCAATAGGACGATATTTGGTACATTTTCACTTTTCAAGGGTATTTGGACTTCGGTTTAGGCTTACAATGACACTTAAGTCACTATCTATCGCCAAATGAGGTAACCCTAGCCTACTGATGAAAGCCCTTACATGCACAATATTATGAACTTGGTTTCTTTTCCATCACCCAGCAGTAGTTGTTCTGTCAGACCGGACTCTGTTTGGATCTACGTGACGTGAGATCCAAAAACACACCTGCAATTACTGCTTATAGCCATAGGTGCCACCAAAGAGAACAGAACACAGATCTTGGAGATTACAACTAAAAGGGGAAAGGTTGATATTCTCCCATTGCCAGCAAAAGGTCAGGTAGAAATAAATCAGCTAGACTCATGCTGTCACAGGCTAAGATCACTACAGTGCCTGCCAAATATTAGGTAAACATCTTTCACATGGCTATTGTACAATGATAGCACAGTTTTCATTAGCATGACATGTTATGGGGTGTTTGAGTCCTTGCAATTAGGGGTAGGAATCCCCAGAGGCTCTGTGATACAATAATATCACAATATTTATGTATATTATTGCAATTTTGAACAGTATAAAAATTCTGTGATATTTTGCAATTTATTAAATTTTTCCAACTTTAAATTAGTTTTATCTAAAAAGAGACATTTCTCCGTTCATCTCACTTCCATTTTGTTATTAATTTGTGAGTACCACCAGTGGATCGAAAAAAGCACCCAAGTTTTATTATTCTAGTACCAAAAAATTAAATGATCATGTGCAATTTATATAACAAAAGATATGTCTGTCGATGCAGCATTGATAAGAAAAATATTGTGATACTATGCTATATTTTTTTTTCCCCCACTCCTACTTCTTATGGCCATCTCCCACAGAAACAGGGACTCTGAAAACAGCATCGGAACTGAAAGGGAGAGTACAAGGAAGCAGAATATAACAGTCAGCCAATGGGAGGATCATCTAAGTACTAGTATAGTACACACTCTAGGACTATGGTTAACAGTTCCTCAAATCTCTGCATGATACATTGAGACTGATCACATGTTCCACCAAAACAAGCTCCTTCCTGAGGCCAACTCCGTGCGGAGCTTAGCGCCGCTCATGATAATTGTGATCGGTTTAAAGAAAATTCCAATAAACCAGAATATGTGGCATGTGGAGGAAGGTCATGCAGACTAGGCATGTAGTAATGATGGATTGCTGTTGCTGTGTGTATGGGGTTGTCACACTTAACATGTGTTTGTATGTTGCACTGGTTTCTGATTGTGCTGCTGTGTCATGATGACATTTAACTGTCACTCATTGTGCAACTCCAGCTTGAGTATTTCTGTAGGCCCAGTGGAGTGAGCTGGCACAGTTACCTCTATTGCACCCCAGTATCTGTAGAGAGAGACATCAGGGACAGAAGCGCCACATTGACCTGTGTATAGAGAAAGTAACTAATAGGTTCTGTGTTATGCGAAATGCAGAGCAATGATAGCCAGACAATAATCAGTTTATGAAGCTATAGCATAAGAACCATAAGTAAATAAAGTATACATAACAAGCATAAGCCAATATGCAGTCAGGAAGGCTATACTATTGCATACTTAGGTCTTCTTTATTTTTCACGCATCTAAATTTAATCCTTACACACGTGCACACCATAGACAGTTAAAGGAATGGACCAATAGATTCCGTTGCTATGGGCGGAGACTAGTGAAGGCTGTTGGAAGCTCTTTTCTGGTGATAGCTGAGTGTTACTGCACAGCCTCCAACTGAGCTTGAAGACATGAGCAACATTTCTGAAAGTTGTAAGTCTTTTGGCAGCTGTGCCAAGAGAACTCTCAATTATTCAGAATCTTGCAGAGAAGGAGAATGTAAGTAGATAACATAGGCACAGGCTAATTATTGCTAACTACTATGCTATAGTTAGAAATCAGTAATCAAACCTTTCTTATCCTGTACTGTTTGGTAATTACTCTACTATGCGACAGTAAGTCGCGTGGTTATGACACAAAATCTTTTGACCAATATGACCAATTTTTACAAAAACGTCTGCTACGGAGCCATAACATGAGCTACAAGGTAACAGAGCCTTATATATATATATACAAGGCTCTGTTACCTTGTAGCTCATATATCTATATATATATATATATATGTTTCTTTAGAAGACTGTAAAGTTATTCGCTGTCAAAGTGACGTCAAAATGAATGTCAGTCAATGGGATGCTAATGGCAAGAGATGGCTTGTTAGGATCAAAATGGCGCCATAGGAGCTTTGTGACAAGAGGCTTACCCCCTTGGTGCACACTCATTTCTCCTTTCTGTCCTGTCCTGCTCTCCTCAGCTGGTCACATCAGCTGATCTCATCTATCCAATAGCTCAGCGACACACCCACATTGTAAGCCTATCATCCGGCTGCTGCCTCGTTTGAATATGATTCTCTCTCTGCCTTTAGTACATTCATGCTGCTGAACGTGGAATGTTTACAGCTGTTACGCCATTTAAATCTGTTCTCCTCTCAGTTGTTGTCAGCTGTCATTTCAGTGCAAATCATTCAAATGGCAATGCGCCTTGACCTCCCAATTACCACCAGTCTTTGCAGATTCTTTAGCTCCATCCGCTCCATCAGCCTAGACAACAGAATAATCAGCCACCACGACCACCAGTGTCTGGACTCCAGGGCAGACCCCACTGGGTTACAAATCTCCGTTTAGACTCAAAGTGCCAAAGACTTTGAGATTTGTTGTAATAAATATTCATCTTTACTTCATTGACTTTTCTCTTCTGATTGAAATACAAAATGTGGAACTTACTAAGCTGTTATGATGTGTTTGACAAACTGACATCATGAATTACTACTACTCTGACAGCTATTTGTTTGGGGCTTCGGCATGCCCCAGTGGTTTAAACACATTCTGACACGAGGATCTGTGTTGCATGTCATCCCCTCGTTCTTTCTCCTGCCAATCTTAACTATCAACTACCAGATAAAGGCAAGCCATTTTTTAAATAAAGAATCTAAAAGTTAGACGTTTGACCAGTTAATGGATCCACAACAATCAGTAGCAGTAAATCATGGATGAGCTGTCTCAGTGTGGTTGAGCAAGAAATGCATCGTCTGACGGAAAAACAGTTATGCTCATATCATCCAAAAGCCTTTCTGATATTATGTGCACACACACACGCGCATACAACCACACAAGAAATAATAAATGGCTGGATGGACACGTACACACACACACACACTCACACACACGCACACTGCCACAGAACATGAGTTGGACCTGAGGGAACGGAATCTGAAGTAATATGAGGACTCCTTCTCACTGTCACCATTGCCCCTGAATTAGAACATTCCATGTGGTCTGTGTGTGTGTGTGTGTGGGGGAAATTTTGTAAATTATCTTAATTTCAAAGTGAAAACACCATTAATCTGGCTTTACTGCTCTAACACACACACACACACACACATACACAAACACACACACACACACACACAATTTTTGCGGTTAAGGGGGCGGTGCCTATCAGCTGTAAAGTGAAAGCAACACACTAAAAAGATTCAACAGGCACACAAACTCTAGTATACATTCTGGGAAGTATAACTTACAAAATGCACACACAAAAAATCACAATATTTTGATATTCATTCAAACATTTTGAGAAAAAAAATGTAATACAAGGCTATAATGGTGGAAAAGCAGATAGTTTTCTTGTGATATTCAATTCAATTCAATTCAATTTTATTTATAGTATCAATTCATAACAAGAGTTATCAAAAGACACTTTATAGATAGACCACACTCCAGAATTTACAAGGACCCAACAGTTCTAGTAGTCTCCTCCAAGGCAAACAACAGTGCGACAGTGGCGAGGAAAAACTTCCTTTTAGGCAGAAACCATTCCTTTAAAATGTTTCTTTCTATAATTTATCTATTATATGGTATCTATTTAATTTATCCCAGCATTACTACAGTTGTTTCATGTCTGCTCACTTGTTTTTGAGTGTACAGTGGGGGTATGTGGGTCTGTGTGATTATTTATTCATTAGGCCTCTCGTCACAGTGTGTGGGGGTAGTGAATGTATGGTAGGCAGGGCCACTTTACAGCTCATACACTGCTGTATTATACAGCACATGTAATATAAGCATATGCACTATTTTGCCTGTAAGATGTCTGCAGTGACAGAAGCACCCAAGAGTTATGCAATCTTAGTTTGTTGCAGTCTTGGATAATATTGCTAGAATAGAGGGTTACTTAGTTGCAACTCAGCAAGTTATTGAGTAACCTCCAACATAACAGGCTGGTCAATACCTAAACTTTATGATGTCAGACTAACAGCTAAATAATATGCAACACCTGGACTTGGAAACTGCTCTGCTGCTGCTCAGGAGTCCTTTTGAGAACAACAGTGAATGTCACATCTGTGCAAATGCCTATCATCACGCCTGGAAGAGTAACATCAACTAGTCTCCACCACTGCAGCAGCATATCTACAAATGCATGTTGCTTTACAGCATGCAATGAATGCTGCAACTCTCTCTGCAAACACCTGGTTTGCATTCGTATTTGGCTATGAGCTAATGGGCCCACAATTCGAATACAACCAGCCTTATTATAATAATCCATCAGCACCAGTTGCAGGAATTGATGATGAGCTTGTAGCCGCAGGTCTAATGATAGGATTTCTGAAATCTGTTGCCGCTAAATGAGAAAAAAATGTCCTAATCTGACATCCAAATGCCAAAGGCTTTGCACACATGAAACAAAATCTCGATTTGAGGAGATGAGAAAGTAGCGCGCACCTCTGGATAAGTCACTTACCTCACGCACTACAACAGAGCACCAGAATAAACATAATCAAAGACATCCACAGAAGCGCATCAAAATAAAAATGAAAATCTTCATCAGTTGCAAAACAACCGCAGCAGGCAGCCCAGGGAGATCATTCTTGATGCGAGGGCGATATGGCTCTGCATTTCAGAGCATTAGAGACAGCTCCCTTGGTTTAGTTGTGATCCTCTGCCCCCCTTTTCGATTGTACAAGACGGGCACATTCGCTCAGGTACAGTGAGCCACACACTCTCAGTTTTACAAACCGGGGGTGAGAGGAGATGGTGGTATCGCTCCGCCGGTGATGGAGCCTGAAGAGCGTCTCAGTCTCACCACCGGTTTGCACGAGCTATGAGCTGCTGCTCCGCTGTACGCATCAAGCATCCTACACTGCCCGAAACGCGGTTTTGTTCAGTCTCTGACCGTTCAGAAAAAAACTAGTGCGTAATTGTCGGAGGTGCGGCGTGGGGTACTATTTTAATCTAGTGAGCAAGGATAAAAAGATGTAAAGTGGCGAAGCCGGAACAAGCCGCTTTTCGAGGCGTGGGCTCTCTGGTTTTAAAGGAACAGACCGGCAGAGGATGCGCTTCGACAAGTGCGCCTGTCAGGGGAAGTTCATAAAGACACACGCAGTTCCCGCTCGCTTATTGCAGACCTAACTTTACAGAAGTGGAGTAGCGGAAGAAAAAACATGCCTGAACCTTTTTTGCCTTCCCCATTATTCATGGCCCCAAACCTAAACATGTAGGCTACGTGTGTTTAATTAGCTCTTTGCAAAATAAACAAAAAATAACTTAAAAATTTAGTTTTTGTTGTTGTTATTATTATGCTGCTACAACATTTGATAGTGGCCTAACTAAAGTCAGTCTTATGTGACTATATTCAAATGTATTTCATGTAAAATATAGTTATTTTTATTGAGATAGTCTTTTCTAGACTATGATACTGGTTTATGCACAGCATTGTTCATTATTTATGCACTGAGGTTAATCCTATTAGTTGGATAGCCTCATCCTATACACTACAATGGATTTAGTCTGGCATCTGAACAGGATTTAACAGGCTCTTTGGCCATGTAGGTTTCAAATCCAGTTTTTATAATTCAGTCATACTGTAGTTATATTTCCTCACTGACCTGCTGTTTACCACAGGAGAGGTGAGCCTACTCATTATGAGTACATCATGTGATTACATAACCATAACATATCAGAGAGCTAATTAAGTGCTAAATTACATTTACATTACATCAAACACTATTTACAAGCATGAAGATGTTGGCACGAAAAGTTACTTTAGTTAGTGAAAATAAGAACAAGCACTTGCCTCCGTGGTAACAAGTGGTGCATTTGGCTCTGCAAGGAACTCAAACTCATTTACATAATGAGTCAGGATAATATTTATGTAAGTAAAACAGTGATTAAACTGTACGATCTGAATGTTTTATTTGAGTGCTTCCTTTATATGTGACACACTGTCTGGAGTGAGCTGTTCACATTGTCAAAGAGGTGTCCCTTATGAAAGGGAACAGTCAGTGTTGCAAAGAATGGGATCAGGAGGTCAGCAGACTTTAATATCAATCTGCACCTAACACCTCACCTTTAATTAGGATAATAACACAACCAACAGTACCATAATGTTGAGAGTCTTGGCCATTATTACATCAATTTACTCCATTTAACAAAAAAGTGGAACAGTTAGGCCTACTGTTTCCCTCCTAATCTCATCAAAATCCATAACTCACCATATCTGACTCTAGACACATCAGCATACTCATTCCTCAACCTCTCTGCAGCCTTTGACACAATCTCCCATACCATTCTCCTCAACTGCCTGGTTTCAGCCTAACCTTTTACTCAGGAAGGCAGAAATTTGTCACCATTAGCAGCTTCCCTCTGACCCAGCTCCGGTCAACCAAGGCGGGCCTCAAGGCTCTGTGCTTGGACCCATCCTTTTTACTATCTACATGCTCCCCCTTGGTCAGATTATACGGCAATATGTGGTGATGCATTGCTCTATGTCAGCACAAAACCATCCACTCGGCTCCCCCTCGCCCTTCTCCCTGGTTAACTGTCTTCAGAACATGACTTAACATGACTTCAAAGCCTGGATGTCAACCAACATACTCAAACTGAACAGCAGTAAAAACAGAACTATTGGTTGTGGGCCCCCATGGCGCTGCTCCAGAAGGTTGGAGGTCTCACCCTGGATGTTGACGTAGATGCTTTCATTACCTCCCGTTTGGACAACTGCAATGGAGTCCTGCCTGGGGTCCGCAGCAAAACCCTAGACAGGCTCCAGTATGTCCAAAACTCTGCTGCCAAGGTCCTGACCCTGATATTGTGAAGACCTGCTGCATGCTACTGGTCCATGAGTTTGCGTATGTATAGTACTGCATCTGTAGTATTGATGTCCCTGTACCATTTTCTTCATGTGGACATAAACAAATTGTTAAAATGTGTGTGTGTGAGAGACGTGAAATTTAGTATTTTGTCTAGCAGATTCCTTCAACATTTAATTACATTTGATATATCTTTTGATGTATATTCTTGGATGCCGGAGGAGGGCAACAACTACTAGTCCATTCACTTAGATGAGTGACAGTTACATTTCTGGGCAGAAGGTGAAAGAGAGAAATGTGAAGGGAAAAAATGGAGCAAGACAACATGGAAACTCTCTCAGCCAAGCTGGTAAACCCACTCCCTTATAACGTAATGCTCAGTGAGCTGCATAACATTTTAGACGGGTCAAATGGTGAAGCAATGACTGTTTGCGACCCCGGCCTCTATTTATAACATGCAATATGCAGTATAATGTCCATTGAATCTGCAAACAAGCCAAGAAATAGTATTTTTAAACTATGAAGGCCTATTATTTCTTTTATCTAGGATTTGTTGCAGTACTTACAGTAGTGCTCTGTTGATCACCATTATTAAATGTTTAGGATTATAACAATTGCTTGCATAGTTATCAATGGCTTATTTTATTGGTAAAGCTGAAAAACCTTTGGTTGTAGAGGGAACAGAGACACAACTGGTTGGCTGTGCACATTATATAATGCAAGAGCATTAGAGGCAAGAGATAGTGAAAGTGGAAAGTGAGATCATCTTTACTTTGAGATTTTGCCGAATTAAAATTAATCTTTTTAATAGAAAAAATTAAATGTTTTAATTGAAATACCCTATCTTTCTTACACTCTAAGTCAGGGTCAACTATAGCTTTATGTGCTTCCTGACACCATATTTGACATACGGTCAAAATTATGTAGTAACTGTTTTTGTTGTCATCAGTGCACAGTCTCCTCAAGCTTACCATGAATGTCCTTTAGGTGGCGCCTAAGACTTGGCTTGTGTGCAAAGTGCACAGCACAGTATTTACAATTATGGGGCTTATCCCCTGTTTGCAGATTGAGGTGGTCTTGCAGCATGGCTTTCTGGGAAAATGTCTTGTGGCACAGCGGGCATCTAAAAGGCTTGACGCCAGTGTGGTCGCGTATGTGGCGGGTCAAGTAACTCTTCTGGAAAAAGCCTTTCCCACAGACCAAACACAAGTACTCTCTGTGCTTCTTCAAGTGACCCACATAGCTCTCCAGGTGCTGGAAGACTCTGTCACACCTCCTGCAAAGGTATGGCCTCTGGACCGATATGCTGTCTGAATCTTCTATCAGCTCATTTACGGAAATATTACTGTTTGGCAGATGTGCTCCAGAGAGGCGAAACAGATTGGAGTCCATCAGCACTCCACATGCTTGCAGTGGATCTTCCAGCAACAACATTTCTTCCTCTTCTCTTTGCTCCTCCTCTGCTTCTTCATCTTGGTCCTGGGAAGCTTCCACCAATGTTTTGTGTGGAGCAGAACTTCCTCTGGTTGTGGATGATATTTGATCTTGTACAGCTGCAGGAGGGTGTAGCTTGCATCTCAGGGCAACTTGATAGGATGGCTCGTTTGTGTAAACAGGTTGGATGCCTTCACCTTCCTCTGACTCCAGGGTACCAAGACAGGACTCTGCATCTTTAGTTAACTCTATTTTAGCTAGCACCACCCTCCTATTATCATCTCTGACCTCCCTTTGTCTTTGACCATCCCCCTTGACTCCTTGGCTGCACCTTGACTTGGATTGAATCCCAACCGCCCATCCTTTCTTTGAACTTGCTTCCTGGATGCTGTTGCTGGGCTGGGCTGCATCCCTTTTGTCTTGATTTTTGAAACTGGTATTTGGCCAGTCACTGTCAGGCTGCTGGACTTCCTTTTCTGAGTGTCTCTCCAGTTTCAAGGAAACCAGTGTGGGACTGAGATACTGGGAGACAGCCTGGGAACATTTCTCCACCACCTGACTCATCTGTAGAGCACTGGCGGCAGTCAGGTAGCTCACCACTTCTCTCAGAGGGACCTGCATTAATAGATATACAACGGACACCAATACATTAATAATAGGAAAAAAGGAAAAAAAGAACTAGCAGTACAAAATCCAAGTCTAACTTCCACTTGTGCACTTTAAACACACAAAAACAAAACTACAACAACTTAGTCAAGTTGTCTCAGTCATCTTAAATGTTCACAACACCTACTCTGTAGTTGTTGTAACAATATGTTTGTTCTTTATTTCTAGATTTGGGAGTAGGCTATAGTTATATCCTGGATGTTCTGCTCTGTTTTTTTACTGTAAAGTGTTTAGAGAAGCAGTAGATTATATTGCACCTCTAAGATCCCCGTGTAGCAGGACAGGAGAAGTCTCTTGCCAACCTCCACACTGGAAACTACACCCAAGCTCAGCTCAGTCCGGTCTTCGTGGAGCAGGAATTGGTCACGTAGGAAGTCTGAGGACGCTGCGAGCACTGCTCTGTGACCGTGGAAGTGGAGAGGCTGCTGGACAGTGGCGCTCTGCGGACCCCCAAGGAGGAGTGTGATATCACAGAAGCGCTGCTCCTCTCTTAGAATATTGATTTTGCTCAAGGTGGAGTCCCCGTGGGTGGGGAAACATAACTGTAGGGTTTCAGAGGAGCTTGACATGCTGGTCTGTGGATTTGAAAGAATATTCACTTCACAGATTTTAAAAAGGTTGAATACAGAAAAGCTTTGAGCTGCATCATTAAACTGTCTTCTCAAATAGGTTGTGGGCCTTTTCTGTAAACGGTGTAATCTAGCATGATTTGTAGTTGTGGTCTCCAGTTAAGCAAAACCTATGCACCACAGTCAGTAAAATAGCAGAGAGCACAAGCACTGACATGATGATGCAGCCTCACCTTTTACTGCAGGCTTATCTGTGATGATGGATCCAGCGGTTTGAAAAACACAAATAATTCAGAGATAACAGTGCGTCTCTATATTCGCCTGATGTCTGACAGATTAACAACAATTATTGACGGATAAGAAAACGTAACACGTGCAGAAGAATGGGATGCATCTTTCAGCGGTAAAGCAACGGTCATCCTTCCTCCGGTTTTCTGCTGAGGCTCTTACATTTACACAGGAGCGCGTGTGTGTGTGTGTGTGTGTGTGTGTTGCGCAGGAACAAGAAAATTAACGCCTTCAGTGCCTCCATTTCACCAGGGTTTCTACACAGGCATCGAGGGGTCCTGGTATACATATTGTGTGTAAAACATAGCATAAATGGAGATAATGCAATTCGTAGCCAAATAAACGCATGGTGATAATAATGCTCACTACAACAACTCCTCACTCAAACTAGTGCGCAAATAGTGTTTACACTTTGGAATTGGTAAATAAAAAAATGTAACATCTTTTATTTTATTTGTATTTGCTCCATCTGTCTACTGCATTGTAAGAAGTTTGATCTCCTGTTCACGTTTTTGAGCAATACCTTTCAACGGTTACAGTTTTTTATTGTTCACATTTGTCTTATAACTGTGTCACATAGGCTAAATAGTGTCTTTCTGCTATAAGCAACATATCAGAAAGACCTTGTGTGGGAGGAAGTAGGCCTACAGTGTATGCATAAATAGCTTTTTTCCCCCATGTTTTCAAAATTGTTTCTCAAGTTAAATTATGAAAGTGTTATCAGCAACTTTAAGCTATAAAATGAAGGCTAGTCATTTTGCAGAACGGCTCCTGTTGAGTGATATATTTTAATCATCGCATTATTGTGTAGTCTTCTAAATAGTTTTTAATGATGCTGGTATAGCCTAACAAATGTAGTGGAGTAGCATAACGAGTAAAGTAAAGCTTTCCTACCCTAAAATTGTAGTCTAGGCTGTAAATGTAAGCGTAGCCTACAACTATAGTTACAATTTACATACTTGCTTTGACTTCTTCAGCACTGATTAACTAAAGGGAATTCTAGTATTAACATAAGTGCTTCCGTGTCGAATACGGAAGAACCCGAGTCTCCCAGCAGGTCAGTAAGCAGGCTAATCCGTTTGGTTTGGCGCTCCGCCCTCACCATCATCATCATCATCATCATCATCATGTTACAGTAGACTACTATCATCGACTCATATGAGTAGAGTGAGTCAGGCTAGTAGTAGCTTGACAGTTACCTTTTCCACCTAAACCCAAGCGTTATGTCGGGCAAACCATAATGAGCTCGGCGAGAAGTTACCAAGTGACTCAGTGCGAAGGACAAGATGTGAAGACCAACGGAATGGCAGTTAACGGGGCAAATACCGAAGCAGCTGTACTTTGGTTTAGCGTTACATCTTATAAACCGTTTGGTCTGTGGCTTGCTTAGCTAACGCCGCGAGCCCACCCCGGTGGACTCTGTGTGACAGTAGGACTTCGAAGACAGACGGACAGAGTTGTGTGGATTTTGAAAAACTCAAGCAACCACAGCAGCATACCAGAAGACAACACGCAGAGTAAGTTGTAAAGTAGTTTAGTATTCTAATACAACAGCCCTGCAATAAATCTTGTCTTCTTGAGGGTTTTTATAATCATGCGATTGTTTGATGGATTTTTGAGCCCCCAACCATACAGCAGCCCACTACTTTGAATTATTAAATTGACTGTAGGATATGCCTACCATTTAAAGGGAGTGCTGGGTCAGGATACAGTAACTCAATATTTATTACTGCAAGGCTAGCTACACTTAGTATCTATTTAGAAATGCTGTACATTTTGTACTGGTATGTACCGTTTTTATGTTTCAAAAAGCAGGTAGTCTATGTTCCTGTATTTTACAAGATGTTTTGACTGTTAGTAGCCTAGGCAATGTTGATTCATACTTGTCAAAGCACAGCTGATTTAGCATTTTTGTTTAGGTCTTTACTGGAAGAACATTAATTGACAAACATAGCTAGACAGTATGGGGAAAGTACACGTACGCTTGCTAGTTTAATTCAGGTCACACACAAAGCACTGCACTGTCAGTTGCTTGAATGGGAAAAAGTTGAGTTTTTGAGTTTAAAATGGAACAGCAACAGCAAAGCTGCACATTGTTCCATGTCACATTTTACACCAAGACAATAATCAATGTCAACTTAGGAGTACCGGATCTTAGAGAGACTTGCACTTACATGTGAACACGAAAGAATGAAAACATTTCACACGAAAGAATGAAAACATTTCACACTGTGATGTGGTTTAGGGTAAAATGACTTGTGAATAAGTCTTGGGTTTCCCAGATTCTTAGCCATTTAGTTTTTGAAGCATTCTGCTTCAGTAAGCCTAACTGACTTCATCATGGGTGAATGGAACACGTTGCCAAAACATTGGCAGTTATAACCTACTGTTTACAATGTTGGCTAGGTCATCTGCATTACTTTTGGAGTCTACTGTGTTTTTTATACTAGTGGTATTTTTCAAAGGATTCCTTTAACCAAAATCTGTTCCATAATGCAGATTTTCAAATATATTTTAAACATCTGTCTTTTTAACATAGCAAGAGCCAGCACACAAAACATTCGCACAAGCACACACATACAGTACTGTGCTGCAGGGAAAGGAAACTCCCGTGTGTTCCCCATCTTATTTTCATAACATTATCTGTCGTCTTTTCTGTACATTTTGTTGATGACGTAGTGTTAACATTTTTATAGAGATGATGGAATGGTGTGGTACCCTCAGTAAATTATTACGTTAGCCTGGATATCAATGGCAATTTAATTTGTATAGCATCTTTCATTACATGTAAACCCCAAGTGCTTTACATTAAAAACAACATAAAGCAAAGCATGAATATAAATATGAATACAATAAAAGTATCAATATAACAAGTAAATCAAGAAAAACAAACAACATAGTGGGACCAAACAAATTCTCACACACACACACACACACACACACACACACACACACACACACACACAGTCTTAAGTTTTGTAAACACTTTTGGGGAAGTGTAAACCCACTGAAACAACTACTGTGTCTGTACATGAGAAGTGGTTGAGCAGCAACAAGGACGTCTACAAGGACGATGTGAACTTAGGACTGCAACTATTGATTATTTTGTAAATTGACTAATCTGTTGATTTTGTTTTTAATTAGTCGATTAGTCAGCGATTATTTTGTCACGCCCACGATCACCTTTCCTTTGGGTGGGGCTCCTGGTTACAATCAAAATAAAATAAATGTATTCAATAATACACTAAAGTGCAAATGTAAATGCAGAACTCTAGAATGTATGATCCTGTGCCAGCGAGATGTTGGAATAGAACTTCATGGATCCTTTCTATGACAACTTGTAAAACAACGTGATCTATAAACACATCTATAAACTCAGCCAAGCATAATTGCAGGCAACTCCTTATCGACTATCACTTCGCCAGTGTTTTTTAGCAAGCAAAATGAATGTTCCTCGGCTGCAGATCACCACTCGTAAATGTATTTTAAACTGCAACATATACGGCATGATGATTTTCACGAAAACACGGTAACAGCGCTGTGCAACAGCACCTGCGAATGATGGGTGTGATGCTTCGAAAGGGAGACACACCTTACATCCATGACACACACAAATTTAGATGAATGCTACGTTCGATAGAGCTCAACAGTCCTGCCCCTCCTCGTTTGGGTTCTGGAAGTAAATTTCCTATTCCTTTCACCCATTGACGTCTGGAAACCTCCGTAGCCCACAAAGAGTGTTAGACCATGGCCTTAGACTAACCAGCTATGATGTGACTTATACACATACACCATATCATTTCGAGTGAAAAAACAAACAGAAAACCCATAAAGAGTCAAAGGTACAAGACTGTGTACATATTTTGGACCGATTTGGTTGTTCAAATGATGATTTCAATCACGCGTATTACCTTACTGCGTCTGTATCACTACCTGTGGGTATGGGAATCGGTCTTGTTGTGAGTGCAATATTATAAAGGTGTGCAAAACAGTGCATTAATGATAGAGACCAGGCAGCACAGTGATCGGACAGGAGCCCAGACAGAAGTACTTTAAAGGCAGTTAGTGGGATAAGGGTTTATGACAAGTGGAATGGGTGAAGGCCAAAGGATGTGTGGTGACCAAAGAGATGTATCTGTTTAAGCAAAGGCCGTGGGTGGGTAAAGCCATTGTGACCAGTAAGCTTAGGTACTTAGCTAGGTTTTGCCGAGTAGGGACTTGTAAATTAGTTGATATCAGTGAGTTAAGCGTAAGTGCGTAACGACGGCCAGCCAACTAATGCATAGAGTTTGCATTGGTTATAAGGGGCTCTGGTCACAAAACGTATGGTACTATGGTAGACAACATACAGTTTTTTCAGGAGAAAGTTTGAGGCAGTTCTAAAAAGGACATCACTGAAATTGAGAATTGGTACAGTTCTCATTTTTACCAAAGCAAGTTTGGAAGCATGAGTGAAGGAGACCCTGTTGCGGAATACAAAAACAATTCTAGACTTAACCCTAAGATTGAAGGTGGTTTATGTGTGGCTGGAAGGAGAAGGGACTGTCTGCCACATTTTCTAATTTCAACCCATTGATCGTGCTGCTAGTCGGATGGGCAGGGGTGGGCAGCAGTCAGTTGAAAAGCATGAACTTAGTTTTGCCAGAGTTTAGCAGTAATTGGAGGTTTTGGAAGGACTGCTGAATGTCATTAAAGCTCTCCCGGAGGTTTGATAGCACAGTATCCAAAGAGAGGCCGATACAAGATGGTGTTGTCTTCATAGAGGATTTGAGAGAACCCAAGGTTTTTAAGTCTGTCCATAAGAATACAATGGTTAACAGAGTCAACGGCTTTGGACATATCAATATAGACGGCGGCACAGTAATGCTTTTTGTCAATGGTTATGATGCTGTTTCTTGAGAGTGATTAAAGTGCAACCATAACCAGAAAGGAAGCCAAATTGCGTAGCAGAAAGGACACGGTGGGATTCAAGATGGTTGATCTGTTTATTGACCAAGCTTTGAAAGACTTTCAAAAGACAGGGTAAAATAGATATGGATCTATAGCAGTTTGGGTCGAGGGTGTCTCCCCCTTTTGAAGAGAGGTTTTACTGGGATGATTGCGAGATTTCCACTCACATTAAGTGACAAGATGTCAGAGACAGGTTACACAGGTTGGTAATGGGAGAAGCAGTAATATTTGCAAATAAGTTTAGGAAATTGGGGTCCAGCTGATATGTATGGGTCCAGATTTTGCAACTCTCTCAACACATCCACAGTCTGGATTGGGGTGAAGGAGAAGCATGGTGGGGGGTGTGGACGTGTAGCTGCGGGGGTTTTAGAACAGTTTTTTGGGGGATCAGACGCCAGATAGAAAGCATGACCGGCTTCAGCAAAATGCTTATTGAAATTTCCTATTATTGGAAAGTTATCGGTAGTGATAGTATTACCTTATTTCAGAGCTGTGGGCAGCTGGGAGGAGGTGTTCTTGTTCTCCGTTGATTTTACAGCGTCCCCGAACTTTTTTGAATTGGTACTGCAAGAAGTAAATTTCAGTTTGAAGAAGCCTTAGCTTCCCAAACTGCTTCAGTATACCGGTTCCTGGCTTCTTTAAAGACGGGCATGTTGTGGGTGTTGCTCTAGTCTAATGCGGTTCGTCACAGGAAGTTTTTATGTTGGTTGAGGGCGGTCAGCTCTGGAGTGAACCAGGGGCTACATCTGAATTTTTGTTATGCTGATATGTGGAATGTGAACTAAATGTTTAGTATAATGTTAAAAAAACTTAATCCAAGTTAAATCACACAATTAAACCTTTCTTGCACTCTACCCCTCCGTCATAAAGCTGTGACCGGTAAAACACCCTGGCAATAGCTTGGAAACCTAAAGCTTCTTCAGTCTCCATGTTAGCCTCCGTTGTTAGTAACTCTCTTATTAATAACTTGTTTGACGCTTAATCTTATATTTTCTAGAGTAATCATTTGGTGGATGAATTATGCACACAAGTGGCGACTTTGCTTTGCTCTGTTTTGCTTTTTAGTTAAAACAAAAAAAAAGGAATTATTCTTACACCTAAGCAACAATCGTACACCTTTTTGAATTCAATTTGTTTGTCTCACAAACTAAAACAAGATTAATTACTTGTTAACTCATCATAAAAAACCCACTTCATTTAAACGGGAACTCACCAAATCTGTCTTTCCAATGTTTTAACAATCAGAATTTTTTTTCGTTGAAAATAAAGGTTCGGATAAATAAATCCTACATTTTTTGCACAATTTATCCATTAAATCTGGTCTGACCTTCCAATCTGTTTTCCAAAATGCAATATTTATTAAATAATCATAAAACCAAAAATCCAAATAGGAAATAGTGATGTGCTCTAAACACTACTACAAGTCAGATGTTTTTCATCAATGAGTTGATAAGTGCTTAGTTGTACCTTGTGCAAAAATACAGATTATTGACATTCATCTCTTCACAAGCTGACGGGAACTATGCTTCATTTTGGAGATACAAGGAAGGTTTAAGAAGGTGGAGAGAACCCTTGGGTTGCGGTTTAGGACCTGTTTCAGTATCTCAAAGACACTCAGTTTGGGATGTATGTCTCTCAACAAGAAAAATAAAGGGCAACAATGGTTGTTATGGAAGAGCACCATTGTTTCCCTTATGAAATGCATAACCTTGGCCTCCATCGGCTGGAAAGTGCAGCCAATGATGTACTTTCAAATTGATTTAGAAGGCCATTGTTTTTTTTGGTTCTTGATCCAGAATTCAAAGGACGTCCAGCTGTTAGTTGTTAAGAGAAAAATATCCAAAAGCCGATAAAAGAGTTGGCATTAGTGGCCAGCACAGAAACAGAAAAGCCATTAAAGCCAAAATGTGTCTGAGCTGATAGCTCGGACCTGAACCAGCACCAAGGCCCAGATAAGACGCACAAGGAACTGGTCTAACTCTGTCTGTCTGCTACATGATAAACGTTTTGGGTGTGTAAACACACTAACAGAGAGTTAAAGGACAGTGTTTTCCTTTAGTCTTAAGCTGACCTCTTGGGTTTTAAAGGTCTCCAACTATGTAGCATCAATAATGTTCTGCCTCAGCTGCTGAGGGCTTTTAAACTAATGCTAAAATGTACATAACATTTGCCATTTGTTATTTATCATTAAATGCAACAGATATAACATTGCAAGGCACACATGCACATATTTTCAAGAAATAATAATAAACATGAATTTACAAGTAAATTTAAGTTGGCTAGCCATCATCAAGTTAGAGCAGTGCTACTGTGTTTGTTTGGTGTCGTGGTATTTGATGCAAAGCCCTTGTTTTATTATTATTTGACTCAGGCTCAGGGTCAGACAGATTGCACAGCTGCCAGCAGCAACAAACACTTAGCAAGGCATCAACTGATGATGTAACCAAAGCATTTCTAGATCTATTATCAGATAAAGTTACAAGCCAGTCTGGGAGACAGAGGTTGCGCAGCATTTTGACGGGCGGGATCTTAAAATTATTACCTGTCAAATATATTTTGTAATGATAAAAAGATAGCCATAGCCAAAGTAATTTGCAAATGGGCATTAGTCTGGACCCTTTCACTTCATTTTTTCAAACTACAACGGGCGTTATCAACTGTGCAGACCATGCAGCACTGGGGTCCGTCGCAGGAAGGAGGTTTAACAAACTCTGAGTCTAACCCTGAACTCTGAGTTGATTTACCCTGAGATGGGAAACTCTGAGTTTTGGGTCCCAGAACAGCTGATTTGAGTTTGTTCAATCAACTCGGAGTGGGTTCACTCAGCATGAATGGAGCCATGATACTAGGATTTACCTTGGTAACAATCACACACAAATGGTTGGCAGAAATACTCATGCACACTTACAAAAATGTATTTATTGAAATGTGTTTCAGAGCGAGTCAGGGACTCTAAGGTTAAGTTACATATCTTTCTGAAACTGGCCGGAGTTACCCCTCTCTCAGGTTTGATTAACCTCCCATTCTGAAACAGAAAACCCAGATAGTCCCTCATCTCAGTCAATCAATCTAAATTTATTTATATAGCACTTTAGAGCAACCAGCAGGTATCCAAAGTGCTTAACATCATAAACCAAGAGTTAAAACACATATCGTAAAATAGAAAGAGTGAACATAGAAAACAGTAAAAATCAGAAAAGGCCACAAAGAAACAGACAAATGAAATTGTCACACCACTGCTAGGTATTAAAAGCCGGATTAAACAGATACATTTTGAGTTTGGACCTAAAAAAGAGCTACATCTGTAACAGTGTGAATATCAGGGGGTAACTTGGGGCAGCAACTGCAAAAAGCCTGATCACCCCACCCTTTATACCTAAAAAATAATGCACTCCATTTTATACACTCCATTTTATCATTCATTCATCTCAGAGTTAACAAACTCAGAGTTTAAACTAAATCGGCTTTCTGAAACGGACCCCTGCTGTCCTGTGTTCTAATATGTAACCATAAATGCTATTAACGATAAGTAATTTGAATCTTGTGTCAAATAACAGTTTATGTTTATAGATACAATAGCATCTCAGACATCTGATGGCCACTGTTAAAAATGGCTATAGTCTACAAAAATGTAGCGGTGTCATTCTATGGTTAAGTGTAAATTAGAGTGAACAGACCAGGAATAAATGTACTGTTCTTTCCCAGGTTTACACTTGATCTGCTCCACTTTTAAATATAAAGTACTTGATTCTACATTTTAATTGAGACCTCTGCAAGCATAGCCAAAATCCACACTACCATTCTTTTTTTAAGATTTTTTTTTTTTCGGGGCTTTAACCTTTGTTAGTGAGAGTGGATAGACAGTAAAAGGGGAGAGAGATGGAGGATGACACGCAGAAAAGGGCCACAGGTAGAAACCGGGCAGCTGCAGGACTCTCTTACTGGATGAGCTAGAGGCCGCCCTCACACAACAATTCTGACTAAAAAGCTTCTTACCTCCCCTTGGGAGCATAGGAAATGTCTTCTCATCACCCTAAATAACTCATTTATAGCAAAGTATTTTCATTGTATCCCAGCTGTGCCCTGACATCTTTATTTCAGCCTCTACTTCCAGGCTGCATTCTTTGGAAGACATCCTTTTTCTATTTCCCTTTGGGGTGCATTAGAGCTTGCCTTGTAACGATATTTAAACTTTTTGTCTCCATAATTTCCCTCTGTCTTTTTATTTCACTTAATGTAATTGGTTTAAGAAGCCCTTATTTTAGTGTTGAAAGAAAACACGAGAAGAGCGAAGACCAAAAGTGACAAAGTAAAATATTGGGATTAAGAGACCAAATTGAATGCTTTAATTTGATTATAGAAGGTTCAACCTGGCATGAAATTGACAATCATACAAGTCATTTTACGGTGATTGAGGAGTTTAAATTATTCATTTTAATCTTTTTCTGAACATTAAAGTTAACATCGCAAGTGTGACATATCAAGATATTTCAGCCACTTGAAAATTGTTCTGTCAAACATTAAAAACAAAAAACTATTTTTGTTTTCATACCCTCAGAATGTAAGCGTTTGACTCTTTCTCACAAAAGAAGAAATGTATCATAGATGAGACAAAGACGGCTTTTGTCCACTAATACTATCCTCTATAAAACTAAAAAGGATCTAATTATCATTTTCTGTGACCGCTAATGGATTTCTTGATTGACATTCCTATCTGCCTCAGGTGTAGTTTGTGATTGGTGCTAATTAGCAATTGTTAGCAGCACAGAGCAACTAGTGTGGTTTCAGACTCTTAGTGTTGTTAATGTGTAAGCATCTTCAACTAAGTTTCATTCTTACCTGCATTTCTGTCTTTTTCCTTTGTCCACTGACAGGTGGTTTGTGTCAAGCAGCACATGGCCTGTATTATGCTGACAGACATGGAGCCACCCATCTCCGGCCCCACAGCACATCTTAACGGCCTCCTCCCTGACCTCGCCACAGCCACTGGACTCGACCCCAAGCAGGACACGGATGTCACCTGCCTTACTGTCCACCTTTACTACCTGGGGAAGGATGGAGGAGAGGCTGGTTCCAAAAACGGTTCAGAAAGTGCACTCACATTTCCACCTGGGGAGTACGTAGCAGAGGAACTGTGCATCAGTGCAGCGAAAGCATGTGGTGAGTCCCAGAGGATTTCAGTTCTGATGTCTGCCCGGACACACAAAGTACAGTTTAGTTTACTCGTAATACGTATATTAGTTTAGCAATTTTCTTTAACATCAGTTTAATACAGGCTTCACATGATGAAAAACAAACATCAAAAATACTGTAGAAAACAGATTGGAAAAAGATACAATGTAAATATAGTGGTGTATAAATGTATAATTTTGTTCTGTTTAATAGGGTGTTGATTAACCATGTATGATTTGAACAACTTTAAAATTCTCAGTGACATGTCTGAATAACCTTGAACAATTTACTGGTTAGATGACATCCGCATTTCTGGTTGTTTGTGCAACCTTGAGAAGTTCTGCTTTTGTTTGTGTTGTACACCTCGCTGAGAAAGCACTCTAACTTAACTTTAAGCAGGTTAGGATAAAACACACTTTTCTCAAGTATTACACTTCTATACAATTATTTTTCAGTATACGCAGACATTGGAAATGAAAGGTACATTCCTCAGGCATTTTTGCTCTGCTGAACATGCAGTGCCACTATTGTAAAGTATTAAATTGAATCAAAAATACGTGTAAAAGTAGGTAAAAAAAGAAAGGCATTTTTTTTATGCAATAGCTTATAAAAGAAATGATGCATTAAAGGATTTGTCTGTCTAGATCCTAGACTGGACATAGTGTAACGCTTGTTTGTAAGTTTCATGCATGCTGCAATGTTTGTCAAGAGTGGGGGAAGAGGGGAGCTGAGTTAGGACTTAAGATACACGCACTACATTTCCATTCTATATATCTATGTGATATAACAAGGAAATGCACGCTTGAATTAGTTTGTCATACAAGCTTCAATAAAAGTGAATGGGAAACGGAGCAAATATTCGTAGTTAAGTGTAATATGACTGTACCTTTAGCAAAAACTAGTTAAGATGAAATATCTATCAGACAAGTAAACACGCACAAAGCATATTTCCCAAAGCCAAAACACATATGGGAAGATTTTTTTAACTGAGCCTGACGTCTTGTGGGGGGAAAAAACTTGAATATGTAATTCCCTCTCCACAGCAAATGAGGGAATATCTTTTACAAGAATGTTGTTTATCTCTTTACTGGAGTTCAGCGACTTGAAGTCTATGCCAAGGAGTATTGAAACTGGCGGCCCAACACCTTATTAGGACATGTTATGCTTGTTTTAATCTTTTATTACTATAAAAAAGCTTGTTACAGAAAAACCAAAGTTCACTTAAATACAGTAGGGAAATTCTTTGAGCCAACCATCCAGTAGCCATCTAGTGACAGTGCAGTTTAATGCTTTGAGCTATGATCGGCTTGGCTTTAAATTTGAAAATTTAAATTTGAATTTAAAATTCTTCAGGGCTTAAAATTCATCCAACTTTACTTTTCCTACATTTCCTGGTAAAGTAATTAAGTTGGACTTTTCTACTATCTGAGCCAATCCAGTGTTTATTTTGTGATAACAGAACTACTGGCTTTTCTCTTTCTCTTTCTAGCCAACAAAAATCAGGAAGTTGAAACTGTTGTGTCTGTTTTCCTCTTCGCCTTAGCTCTACAGTATCTCTTTCTGCCACACTCTCTTGCTCCCTTCCCTCTTGAGCTGATAAGAAACAACCTCTCTCTCTTCTCTTTTTTTAATCTCCCACGTTTTCTGTATCTCCTTGGTTTCCTTTTTCATTTTCAACATCCTTTGTCCGGATTTGTTCAGTTTTTCAGAATTTACTTCTACCCTCTCTATATCTGTCATAGAGTCTCCCTTTTATGTTTTAATTTCAGTCAAACAATCACGCGAGGTATGGGCTTTGTCTGTCTGGTTAATCTTTACAATAAAGTTTGTGCTTTCGTATAAGAGGTATAGTTAAAGTGTGCGGTGAAATGATGAAAAAGAAGTCTGATTTGCCAATGCAAGTACATATAGGTCGGGATGTCACATTACAAGATGAAGTTAAACATATTCCCCTTTCCAAAAGTTAGACCTGACATAAGATGATCAGAGTTTGATAGAAGTTCTATCTTTTTTCATCCTGACCCATTAAGTATTCTGCACATTAAGAAAAAGTCAGCTCTTTAGAAGGCAAAGATGGCCAAACTGTTAAATAAACATATTAACATATTTTTGGTGTCCTGTCCTCTTGTCCAAACTCTGAATATCTGAATAAAATGGTATGACGCATGTTGTCAAGTTGTATAACATACAGTCACTTAGTCTGCAGTGCATTGCTTACTTTATTATTTAATACTGGAATAAATGGTACAAGGTAGGACTTGCTTATAGATCAATCTTCTTAGTAGTTTGACTTCACTTCCCCTGTTGTGGTTGAGCATACTTCCTCTCACATACCCTCATACCATTGCTTCATTTTCATGAGTGCTTCCTGCTGTATGACGAAATTTGTTGTCTGCTAATGTGCCGCTTGGCCCGACTGACAAAACACCTTACTGCAACAACACATTAAATGGGGGGCAGTCAGGTCTCACAGGGCGTCCGGACTTTAAATATTAGATTAGATTAGATTCAACTTTATTGTCATTACACAGGTACAGGTACAATATGGTTGAGAACGTGGTTGAAATGCCAACACCATAACATGACAAGAAATCCCAGACCATTGATAATACATTACAGTATTAAGATTGTGCTTGACCACCCAAACTATATTCTCCAAAAGTAACAGAGTGCACACAGCACAGCACAAACATGTTGAGGAGTAGTGGGAACAAAAACAATATCCTGGAGCCATCCTGGGTTAAATTTCCCCACATGTAGGATATCATTTTCAGATGTTATCCAAGTAATCCATTTAAAACAAAAGTCCTGGCAGACAGTCAAACTGTTCATGGGAACCTAATTGCTATTTTCCATTATGTTAACTCCACTGAAATGACACTGCCAAGTGTCATTCTGTGTCACTTCACAACACAGTTGCTTTCAGTCTATATTGCTAACACAACACAAGCTGTGTGTGTGTGTGTGTGTAAACATACAGCATAAGCATGACTTATGTATGTCTACATATTGGCCAGTTTTCATTCTTTATGGCAGCTAATAAGTCAAATGTGCCGCTAAAGCTTTCAAACTTGAGTACCAAAAACTGTTTGTGTCAGTTGTCTTCCTTAATTTGAATTGTGAATATGATGCTACTCACTGTCCCAATTTCAGAATAAAACCATCTGTGCATTGTTATAGTAATGTGATTGTTTTCTCTCCCTTTCTAGGGATTGCTCCAGTGTACTGCAACCTGTTTGGCCTGATGAGGGAAAGTGACCGGATATGGTTCCCCCCTAATCACATCTTTAAACTGCAGCAGCCAGCCAGTGAGAGCCTGCACTTCAGAATCAGGTAGATCTGTTTAGTATGTTTTTTTTCTTCATTTACTATTCAGACTTTTTTTGTGTTGTTTTATGCTTGGTATCATTTTCTTACTGGATTTTCTCTGGCCTCGTTTTCTGTCCAGATACTATTTTCCTGGCTGGTATAACAGCGGAAACTCATTGTATGCCCACCGCTATGGTGTGTCCAAGGGGACAGAGAGCCCTGTGATGGATGATTGTGTCATGGCATACCAATTCTTTCAGGTTAGTCTTCCTGATTTGCCCCTCCTATCATTATTGTATTGTCCATGTTCTTCTGTATAGGGCCATTTGTAGCCAACATTAATTCTATTTCTTTGTATTTGTGATTTAAAAAAATGAGAGTACATTCTAAGTCTGGATCATCTATAGGTTTTCCTTAAACCTGGTGCAAACTAAAGGCTCAGCATCCTCAAAATGCCCTCTCCTTCACCTCAGTCCTACTTTCTATCTTTCCTGCTTTTCTTTTTTATACAACAATAAACAGACATGTTGGGTGGGGGCGATACAAATGCTTGATTGCTTCCCTCTCTCTCTGACTGACAACCGGTCTGTCATTCTGTAAGTTCAGAATACAGGAAGTGCAGTAGTAAGAGTGTATAAAAACAGCAAATGGGGGACAAGGGTATGTTCGGGTTCTCATTCCTCTGCTCGTGTTTGTGCCTACATGTGTGTGTGTGTGTGTGTGTTTGTTTTTGAAATAGTTGCTTCTTTTTTTTCTTTCCCACATGCTTGTGGGAACTTGACATATGCAGCTCTGTTCAGCTTTGTTTTTATCTCCATTGTCACATTGACAACATGAGCTGTGTGTCAACATATTAACCTACAGTATGTTTGACACTTATGTGTTGAGAAATATTTAATATAAGTTTCCTCTTTAAAATACACTTTTTTATTACAACACATTTTTTCATGTGTCATACAGAGATTATAATCTGTCTGATTTCTGTTAATTTGGTTAATAGATCGAATTAGACACATGAAGTAAGCCAATATTCTTCTACTTCTTTCCTTTATGGATACGATGTTATTCAATACATTTTGCATTGTGTGTTTTTCTTTTTCCTCCTCCAGAGGCGTAGTGACTTTCTAAGTGGATGGGTTCATATTCCGGTAAGCCACGAGGCCCAGGAAGAGTGTTTGGGCATGGCGGTGCTGGACATGATGAGGCTCGCCAAAGAGAGTAATCAGTCACCTGTGGACATCTACAATTATACCAGGTAGAAATGAACAACCAAATGTGATATTATGTTATTCATACATTATGTAATCTAAAGCAGGGGTAAGCAAAATCACTAATATTGTGGAAATGAAGGGTAACCTGGTAGAATCATCACTCTACTAGAAGAGTCTAATACTGTGAGTGTATTTACTTTATACGAGCTTGTTCCGATAACCAAACCTCCAGACATGTTAGTCTCATGTACACGCTGCACACACTCTTACCGAAATAATGTAGCAGTGTGACAAGCCCCTCAGGACACAGTAAGCATCAAGAGAGTTTCATTATGTGTGTTCCTACATCTGAATGAATTATCTAGGAGATATGAGATAAAGTTCAGTTAATATCTGATCTGTAATTTCTCTTTCATTAATATGATTTATTTATTTTTTCTCTCTGTCTTCCATGCTATTTGTTCATCATTCTCAACTCCATCTTCACCTAACTATTCCTTCCTGCTGCCCTCCCCGCTTTTAGCTATAAATCCTTCCTGCCGAGATGCATGCAAAGCCGCATCCAGGAATATAACATCTTGACACGGAAGAGGATCCGCTATCGCTTCAAGAAGTTCATACAGCAGTTCAGTGAATGCAAGGCCACGGTATGCAACCTCAAGCTCAAATACCTGATGAGCCTGGAGATGCTGATACCCTCCCTCTACTCTGAGCGCTTCCATGTCACTGACCTCTCCGCACGTGAGGTTACCATCGTTGTCATGGGAAACACGGGCATCCAGTGGTCTAAAGGGAAAGAAGAGGGAGCAGAGGAGGTGAGGATCAGGACATGGGTTCATGTTGTGGTGGTAATGCATTTGTACACCCGTCTGCCACAGTGTGATGCCGTGCATGGCTGTTTTTCTACCAATAGATGGAGCTCTGGCAGTTGGTTAAAATTGCCAATAACAACGAGAGTGCATGTGTGTGCACTTGTGCTGTCATTTGAACATGTTATTAACGGCATAACACAAACCCATTTTAACATCAATTTTTTTCATTGCCTAATATTTTGTCCTTGCAAACTCTGTAGTTTTTTTTACATGCTGTTGCAACAACTAGTAACGTTAGAAAAACGACAACACCACACCGGATCTAGCTAGACCGGAAACAAAACAACAGGCACGCCAACTAGAGTAACGTTATGTTTTGAGTGGATGGCAAGTGCGAGAAGCTAAAATGGATGCCAATAAGATTCTGGATGGAAAGTTTACTTTTTAAAAGTTGCCAAATGGTTCCATTGACAAGACCAAAGTGATCAGTCTGTTTTGTCGTTGAGCAGCACCTTCAGTCTGAAACACCACTTGATGGCCAAGCACACAGCTGATGCCAATTCTCCGCCCCCTTATCAAAGTATTTTTTTTGCCCTTTTATTGATGGACAGTGTTACACTGTGTGAGAGATTATTTGCTCCAAGTGCGAATGACTGCTCCAAGTGAGAATGTAACATGTGAAATTAAACACTACAGTAGGCTGTATGCCAATGTTGTTTTCATTTGCACAAAGCAAGCCGATCCACTTTTCATGTTGATAAAAGCATTATGAGAAAAAAGACAAAAGAAATCAAGGGACATTTAAAATAGATAATAACTTCAAGTTAGCTATGACATTAATGTGACTCATTGCGATTAATTATTTAAATCGTTTGAGTGCATTAGTGTCCACGCTTCTTCACCCGACACAAATGTAAACCACTGTTTTGTATTCTTCTTGTGTCTCCAGGAGCTACAAACATACTGTGACTTCCCCGAGGTGATCGACATCAGCATCAAACAGGCCAATAAGGAAGGCTCAGTGGAGAGTCGCATAGTTACCCTCACCAGACAGGACAACCAGATCCTGGTATACTTCACACACACGTCTTCTTTGAGCTCAGGCCTACGTTGCTTACGTTCACTTTAAAGTTAATAGTTTGTTTACTTTGCATCAGTCCAATTTTAACTACTGTCTGTAAACCAATTTTCAAGCAGTACTCTGCAATGTGTTTAATTGGCCACACACTTGTTGTCAGAGTCAAATTACAGGACAAAAAGATAAACATTTGGTAACACTGTACTCAAAGGTATCTACATAAGAGTGACATGACACTGTCATAAACATACTGTATGACACTGTGATGACACAACACATAAACCCTAACCCATAAGTGGTCTTAATATAGAGGCAAAGGTAGGTGGCTGCTTGGGGGCCCCTACCAGCGATTGTAGTATGGGGACCCTCAACCAACTTCAAAAGGAAAAGAAAGAAACGCCTTATCATCATGAACGCTTCAAAAGCATGGCACAGGGTATTAATATTCTTAAGAATACATTGAAACGTTGAAGTAGTAGTTAAACTGTCCAGTTTTACACGTTGTTTGTTCTCTGCTTTCCATCTTCCTTTTGGAGTAGAGAAGTGTATGCGGTTTAAAGGGGAAGTTTTTTTTCTCCTCTCCAACCTTTACTTCCCCATAGATTAGCTTTACCTGCTTATCCACCATTCCATCGGTACATTTTGTGTTGATGTTCATTTTGAAAGATCGGATAGGGGGCCCCATACATACCTTTGCCTTGGGCCCCAATTACCTAAATCCGCCTTTGCCCTAACCCTAACCATAACTTGTCAGAACAAAACTGAATGACATTTACTAAAAGAAGCGTTATGTCATAAATGTTTATGACTTGTTTATGTTTATGACAGGTTCATGACAGTGTCATTTCATTTATAAGTGTAACCAAACATTTTAATATTTTTTTCATTATTTTAAAGTGTAATTATTTATACATGTATAAATACACAAATTGAAGGCTTAAAGTAAAAAATAAGTACTGAATAATTTATTTTTTTCCTCTTTTGCATCTGTGGCTCTGTCTGACCACAAAGGAACTGGAGTTCCATTCGCTCCCAGAGGCTCTGTCATTCGTATCTTTAGTTGACGGGTATTACAGACTGGTTGCAGATGCTCATCACTATCTGTGTAAAGAGGTAGCTCCACCAAGACTTCTGGAGTGCATTCAAAGCTACTGCCACGGCCCTGTGTCGTAAGTATCACACACATGCACAGATATAGCACATCAGAACATGCACTCTTCACTCACACACACACACAGACTCAGACACACATACACACAACACTGTGCACTCTCCATTTCTTTGATCACAGGATGGAGTTTACGATTGGTAAGCTGCGTCGCTCTGGTAACCACCAAGGCCTGTACATCCTTCGCTGCAGCCCCAGGGACTACGACAAATACTTCATATCCTTTGTGGTCGGGGTAAGCTGTTGATCTAGGGTAATTTAATGTAAAGTACTTTATTTCTCACACTCTACAAAAAACAGGCTCATTCAACACACACTATTCGTAAACATCACTAACTTGGTTCTTCAGCCCATGATCACATGCATCACAGCAGACTGACTATCACTTATATTGGTCTATACAGTGAGTCCCAACACCCAGGACCATTAAACTTTGATGTAAATGTGTAGTGCTTTGCGATGATAATGATTGTTCAATTATGTATCAAAGTCACAGTAATCACAGGTGCATTTGATTTAAACAAAACATTTAATTGACTGGCTGTTTCTGAAAGTAAACAGTTTGTCCACAGTTTGGCTTAAATTCATCATAAAGGTGTGCTTACAACCTGTTAGATATTGGCCATATTTTCAACCACTGGAGGGAGCAATAAGGTTTGATTACCACATCAAATTAACAATCCAACTCATACTGTGACATAGATGTATAAAGATGTACTGTATGCCTTCTGCTCATAATTGAAATTACAGATTTTTAGGTCTTTATAAAAACATTAGCCATGTAGGTACCCAAATTAAAACTGAAACATGTTTTTCTTGCTGTTATCATTCCTGCAGCTGACAAGTGGCCTTTGAA
Organism: Etheostoma cragini; assembly: GCF_013103735.1. Taxonomy (NCBI): domain Eukaryota; kingdom Metazoa; phylum Chordata; class Actinopteri; order Perciformes; family Percidae; genus Etheostoma; species Etheostoma cragini. The sequence goes on from NC_048422.1 coordinate 12,483,918, forward strand.
AGATCCCTTCCTAATGCATTTCTGATGGGGCACAAAGTTCTCAGGTCTAGTTCTGTGCATAGAAAAATTCAAAAGTTTAGTCTTTAGTCTTTTTAGTACCAAATTTCCTGTCCCTGTTTTTCAGTGTTTCTGTCCCTCCACTCTAACTCATTAACTTCTGACAAACTTTGCAATGTATATTTGCATATAAAGTGGAATGTTTATGTCTCATCACCTTAGGAATGGATATTTTCATAGCCAGTATATACAAAACGTTTTAAAACTGTGTGGGCATCAGCCTGTTAACCTCTAGGGTTTCAACTCTTATTAGTGTACTAAATCAAAGAGTGTACTTTGTAATATCCTAAAATGATATTGTTGGCATGTTCGGCACAACATAACTGTAATCATTTTTATTTTAAGCATGAAACTATGGTGGACTATAAACACTGTCAGATTGTGAAGACGGAGTCAGGAGAGTACAATCTGAGTGGTGCAAAAAAGAGCTTCGGCTCACTCAGGGAACTTCTGCACTGCTACCAGAAGGAGGCGCTGCGCACTGATGGATACACATTCCAGCTGACCAGTTGCTGCTCACCCAGCTTTAAAGGTAAGCACACACTAATAAGAACACCGTATTTATATCCCACACACATATTAACACACATAAAAGAACACGTATACAGCAAAATGCAGACATTCTGTGCAATTAAAATATTTTCTTTTTATTTAGACCTTTCACTGAGTTGGACCCACTTGTTTTGTTAATTGTTTCTTAGTCCATAATGCTGCTAAAATAGGCAACAGCATCCGTTCCATGATATATGGATGAACTCATATTTTACCCTGGTCAATTGTAACATTTTGATTGAGTTTAGTTTAAAAAAAAAAGTCAATTAATTACAGAATTCAGTTTTGAAACAAGGCTTTGTGCACATTTGACGCACTGCAGAAAAGTGGCCTTCATTTCTTCTAGGTCATAAATCATGTTTGGGCTACAAAACATGAAGGATGCAAGCAGTTAAAGTTTTCTCTACAACATATTTTAAAGCAATGATGAGACAATATAAGAAAGTGAAAAAGTCCCAAGAATGCTTCCAGTTTAACATCCTGCCAGATAACCAATTAAAGCCATTGTTTCTGTCTTAATCACTGCTGTTGCTAACTACCCTTTTTCAAGCTTCTTTTTAAATAAGATACCTAGTTTTTGAGTCTGGAACATTTTTGACTTTGTTAGGTTTAAGCCAGTGAAGAATACAGACTCTCTGTCCTTCACTTTCAATTTACTCAGCACTGGTCTATATTGATATTTAATTTCTGGGATTGTTCAGGTGCCACCAGAAATTCCAACGGATGTCCCTATTTTTTTGGCCAGGTGTTAGTCACCCAGCTTTCTTTGTGTTGGCATTCTAAATTTTGGTTGATTCATGAGGAATATGGTTAATTGCTCCTCAGATCAATGATAATTGATGATAGATGATCCTTCCAATGGGCGGAGAGTATGATTTTTACTGCCCTACAGTACAGGAGCATTAGATCTCTGTGGGGATTTGATAAAGTTGATGAAGTTGCTTCCGTATGGCAAAACTTGTTTCTGAGAAAAGTCTCTAAGGGCCGACAAAACAAACCACTCAGCTTTTTGTTCGTTTGTGATATTTATGGTTAAGAACTCTAAGTTAAGCAATCTATTTTTACAATTGGTAGATGTTGAATTTCTATTCATATTTTCCTGTGCCATACATTAAAAAGTCATAACCCTCCTGTTGCAATACTCAGATGTAGTGTCAAAATGTGTTTTATGTGAGTCCATCTTTACCTTTCTTTAGATAAATCCAACCTGGTGGTGTGCAGAAATAATCAAGGGGCAGATGTTCAACTGTCTCCTTCGCTCCACAAACACAACATCAGCCAGATGGTCTTCCACAAGATCCGAAAAGAGGACCTCGTCATCGTAAGATAGTCACTTTAGCTCTTCCTCTGTTGTGTACAGGGTTTAATGCATTGTTTTTGTACATATAATTTTTGTAGAAGCTTAGAAAAGAATGGAAAAGGCCCTTGTGTGCAATAAGTGGGTAGTGGGTGCCCAGTGTCTTTGTAATTGTAGAGTAAAAAAAATACAGATGCAGGCCTTTTGTAGACAAGGTGAAATTGTAAACTTGTCAATATGAATAAGCGTACCACAAGTTTTGATCAAAAGGGACAAGAAGCACTCCTGTAGGGTCAGTGAGGTTGCTACAGTTAAAGAAAAACACTTCCGCTGTTGTTCCATCGGCTGTAACTCAGTGTCACTAGCAGTCCCTGTGAACCCTTCTGAGTGCATTGTGCGTGTCCGTTTGACAGTGTGACAGCCATGCTCTCACCTCGGTGACTGGTCCATTTCCGTCTCAACATATTTTCTGTTATTTGAGCACTTGGAAGTTTTGTACTGCAAGTCTATCACGGGAAAACCACAGAAGCTATTCCACTAATCCGAGAGCTCAGGGGGTTTTCTGTATTGCAATATTGTCTTCCCCCTCATCCCACAATATGTATTTCATTATATCTTTGATTTGGAATTTTCTGCTTGGTAGAGTTCCGCTAAGGAATTTATAGGAATATGGTAATGGTCAAGGAATTCTCGCTTTCAAAAAGAAAAAGTGGGGGAAATTCCCTCTACCTTCTTTCCAAAGGAGTTTTCAACTAAATTAAACTGTGTTTTAGAATGAAAGTCTTGGCCAAGGAACTTTCACCAAGATATTCTGCGGTGTGAGGAAGGAGCTAGGAGACTACGGAGAGATACACCAGATAGACGTTGTTATCAAGATCCTGGACAAGGCACACCGCAACTATTCAGAGGTTGGCTTGTTCAGTGAGTGAGTGAGTGAGTGAGTGAGTGAGTGAGTGAGTGAGTGTTACATAAATTCTGAGGACATGATTTGAAAGAAGACAATGTCATAAGATCTCTTCTCTTGTTTTCTCCCTTACAGTCCTTCTTTGAAGCAGCCAGTATGATGAGCCAGCTTTCCCACAAACACATACTTCTCAACTATGGCGTGTGTGTTTGTGGCAATGAGAGTAAGCCTACATCAAACACACAAACACACACTACTGGACAGAGATGCTGTAAGATCTTAGAGGAGAAGGATATGGAGACCAAGACCAAACAAAATGTGTGTTACAGCAAACAAAGAAAATGAAAATACTGTAAGACTGTTGTCCTCCTGAATGCAAATTCGTTTTTACACTAAAAACAGTTCTAATGGTGTCCCTGTAGGCATCTGAGACAAACAGAAGAAATAAGGTTTCTGACCTGCTCTCTGCTGTAACCTAACCCTTCCACTGAGACTGAATTAAGCCCTTGAGATCAGCAGGTCGCTAATGGGCCACTAGAGTCTTGATCTTTAGTCCACTCCTGAGTGCACACAAAGAGCAGGCTGGAAAGAAAAACAAAGATTATAATAAAGGACTTGGAAAGAAAACTGACACTGACACAAAGCAGTTTATTGTCGCGTTAGGGTTTTTCACTATTTAAATGAATCAGGCATATGGTGCACTAATAGCCTAATAATTCCAAAAAAATAACATTTCTCAGTTCAAATTTAATGACCAAAGTTAGATTTCTCATGTGAGCCAATAAAAATGGAACTTTGCCATATGGCAGAAATATGGATGAAGAAAAATTCATGGCTGCAGAAAGTGTTTTGTCTATAACTAGTGTCAATGTGTCTTTGAAGAACTATATGAAATCAGCTACAGTCAACCACAAAGTAGTGAAATGGGAGTTTTAATATGGATAGTAGTGACTAATAAAATGATCTCACTCATATCTCCCTGCCAGACATGATGGTGCAGGAGTATGGTAAATTTGGTTCCTTGGACACCTACCTGAAAAAGAATAAAAGCTGTGTTAACATCACCTGGAAGCTAGAAGTGGCCAAGCAGCTATCCTGGGCTATGCACTACCTGGTAAGACTGCCCCATAATGCCGTCTTCCCTTTACAGATTCTTCTGTTTGAATGGGGCAGGTACATTTACACACATACTCAAGTTCAATGTTATGAAAAATACCTTCAACTAATGTGTAAACCAAAGTAGTTGAGTGCTGAAGCAAGGTATCCAACAAAGATAATTTATGTTGTTACTGTTATGTTGGCACGCAGGAGGATAAGGGCCTCATTCATGGAAATGTTTGTGCCAAGAATGTTCTTCTGATCAGAAAGGAGGATCGGATGACAGGCAGCCTGCCCTTTATCAAACTCAGTGACCCGGGTATTAGCATCACCGTGCTGCCCAAAGAAGGTGAGACACATAGTGTGACGTAACCACCTGCTGTGAAGAAACATGTATCTGACACCTGCGTGGAGGCATGTGAGAATAATGCTAGTCAACATAGTTTTTGCATTGGTGCGATTGTCTCAGTTTGCATCTTTTTCTCCCTCCTCGCTGGCCTCTACCTTTCATTCCCTTAATGTATTTAATTCTCTCTGTGCTTCTGTGTCTCCTCATATTTGTCCATCAGTTCTGGTGGAGCGTATCCCATGGGTGCCCCCTGAATGCATTGAAAACCCCCAAAACCTGAGTTTAGCCACAGACAAGTGGGGCTTTGGGACCACCCTTTGGGAGATCTGCAGTGGCGGAGACAAACCACTCAGCACCCTGGACTGCTCCAAGGTCACAAAAACAGAGAATGCATTGAGAGTATTAACTGAAACTGATGTGTATTTAAGGAATAGTTAGGTGTTGATGTTGAAAATGTTGAATTAGGTTGGTTGCTTGGCCTCTGCTAAAGGCAAGAAATGGTTTCAGTGTCATCTTTATTCTATGGTGTTCATTAGTGAGCTTCAGGTCCTGGCTAGCTTTTTCTTGTCATTATGCTAAATTAAGCTGACCGACTGGCTGTAGCTTCATATTTACTCTTCAGACATGAGAGTGATAGACTGAGATGAGAGTTGGACTCATCTCGTCTAACTCTTGTCAATTAACCGTATTTCCTAAAATGTTCAACTATTCCTTTAACTCATGCAATTTGTTTTAAAGTGAGAAGGACACAAATTTATTTTAAAAGTATTCTGTTGATTATTTTAGGAATGTCTGGCAGCTTTGTATCTCTATCGTTTCCAAATTCAGTTTGGAAAACATGCAGGTTCTGACTTTTGCTCTGCAGAAGAACTTGTTCTACGAGGACAGGCACCAGCTGCCGGCTCCTAAATGGACAGAGCTGGCCAATCTGATTAACAGCTGCATGGACTATGAGCCCTCACACCGACCCTCCTTCAGAGCAATTATCAGAGATCTCAACAGCCTCTTTACACCAGGTAGGAAAAGAAAATGAATGTGCAACCTTCAGACAAATCCATTGATCATGTGGATACACTAGTATAACACAACACACACACACACGCAATATAGGGAATTATCAAGATCTTCTTTATAAAAAACAACAACTTTGCACCTTGTTGTGTTGCAGATTATGAACTGCTGGTGGAAAGCGACATAGTGCCCAACAGGACAAGAGGCTTTGGCTTCCCGTGGGCTTCCGAGAACCAGGACCCCGCACAGTTTGAGGAGAGGCACCTCATTTTTCTCAAGCAACTGGGCAAAGTGAGACATGGGCACACACACACACACACACACACACTATCTTTAAAGCTGGGTGACAGACTTCTGCTTGACTCTTTTATATCCTTCTTAGTGTTTAGATTATGTTAGATTGAGGTTATGTAGATTAAGTGTGCATGTTTTTAATAACTTAAAATAATTAAATAACCTTGATCTTTCTTCTCGATGCCTCTCTTTAACTTAAATATTATTATTTGTTTAAGTATTATAAAGAATTTTATTGAAAGAGCTGGATACAAATCTGTCGAAACGTCCTTTAAAGTTTCTTGCTCTCTTGAGATTTAGTTATTGTCTTTATGTGGGTGTTGGAAATGCATCTTTCAGATCAATGATGATGTTAACATTCAACCCACGTTACTAATCAGCAGTTTCCGCTATTAACTCAAATATTCTCATGATACTTTCCACACAGCATGAAGTTGCCCAGCACTATTTGCTATGAAAAGGATGTGTATGGTTTTCTTCTTGGGAATACGTATCTCAATGATTCCATCCTAGTTAAATGGAAATGAACAAACCGAATTCTTAATTACATAAGGAAAAACTCATTTAATATTCGCTCAAAACCAAGATGAAATCCTAGCTGTCTTTTCTATATCTGCCCTCTCTCTGACCACACACTTTAGGGAAACTTTGGCAGCGTGGAGATGTGCAGGTACGACCCCCTGCAGGACAGCACAGGGGAGGTGGTGGCCGTAAAGAAACTACAGCACAGCACAGCCGAGCACCTCAGGGACTTTGAGCGTGAAATCGAGATCCTCAAATCCCTTCAGCACGAAAACATTGTCAAATACAAAGGGGTCTGCTACAGTGCCGGTATGAGCACATTGTTTGATATCTATGTGAGCAATAATGTTTTAGTTTTTTTATTATAGGGTGTGATTATGTACCCTGCTGCTCGTCATTGCTCCGTTTTTAAGCTAACTGATTTTGTTTATTATCAAAACATGACAGTAATCAAAATGAATGTCCCTTATTCTTTGTATTCATAAGTCATATTGATATAAACTGTTTCTAGATCAGGGGTTCGAAGATGATTAAAGGTATACAAAGACATTTACTGGATGAGGGTAAAGATGCCACCTTTTACACAGATTTGATTCCAAACCAACAGTTGATCACATTAAAGTGTTATAGAAAATAAAATATTTTTTCTTATATATTAGCATTGAAGTATCTTTTTTTGTTGGCATATTTAGATAAAGAAAATGATTTGTCTGGTTAATCTTAATTCTTAAATGAGAGGGGCTCCCCCCAGTAGTGACAGAGCAAACTTTCCTGATGGGTTTGTTCAGCCTACAGGCTGTTGATTTTATAACACCACCCTGGCACATTTTTATCTTACATAATACCGTCTGTACAGTTCCCACATTTGCTGCCTAGAGCGTTAGTGACCAGGCCCATGAAACAGATAAATCTTGCTTTTCTCAGAGGCCTCCAATCCACTGCACACATGTCATATTTTTGTTTCCTAAATATGGCTGTTAACTTCTTTGTTTCTACAGGACGACGGAACCTGCGCCTTATCATGGAGTATCTCCCCTACGGCAGCTTGAGAGATTACCTCATCAAACACAAGGACCGCTTTGATTTCAACAAACTGCTGCACTATGCATCACAGATTTGCAAGGTACTGTGGTGTAGATCCCCCCCCCCCCCAGCATGTAAAATATATATATTATTTTTACATACCTGAAAACTTTGTCTTACCCATCTTTCCTGTGTCTGATACCATTGAAATGACCTTTAGACTGAATCATACCGATATGAAGGTTGTGAGACAGATGATTGTAAGACATTGGAAAACAAGGGAGTCCATCATTTCAGGACTGGTTTACAGCGCTCGGCAGGATAAGGCTGCATATGAAAAGATAACTTGAGAAAGATTTATTCATTTATGTGGGTTTTAATTGCATTGCTAAACCTGTGCAAGTCTATGTGTTATATATTGTCTTATTTGTATTGTTTTTATTGTATTACTTAGAATGTATTTTGGTTTTTCATAAAATTGTTGCCTTTTTAAAAGGCAAAATCAATAAAACAAAGAGGACTACGGCTTTGTGTAACAACACAAGTACATCCATAAAGCTGTTCTCTTTCTCCGTGTGATTATATTCATGCTTCAGGGCATGGACTACCTCGCCACTAAGCGATACATCCACAGAGACCTGGCCACGAGGAACATTCTGGTGGAGAGCGAGATGAGGGTGAAGATTGGGGATTTTGGTCTGACCAAGGTGCTGCCGCAGGACAAAGAGTACTACACTGTCAGAGAGCCTGGGGAAAGCCCCATCTTTTGGTGAGGAAGACACTGCTCGTGTTTCTTAGAGATGTGTAGAGCGTTTTCATATTTTTGTGATTGGACAGCTGCGGAAGGAATTTTGAGTGTTTGTGACTGAAGTCATACATTCATTCTTATCGGTCTGCTTTTAATGACAGATTAGTGTTGACTGTTAGAAGATGTGTGCATTATTATGTACATGTATTTACTGTATAAACACTGTGCTGTGGTATTTCCCCAGGTATGCTCCAGAGTCGCTGACGGAGAGCAAGTTCTCTGTGGGATCAGACGTTTGGAGTTTCGGTGTTGTCCTCTACGAACTCTTCACATGCAGCGACAAGAACTGCAGCCCACCAGCGGTACAGCACTCCTTTCTTTCTTCTGACTTTAGATTTTAGTTTGACAAATTGACTTTCTTATTCTTCCTAATTGCTTTGCCAACTTAAGTAAGCTATAAAACAATGGCCAGTATAATTAGTGTGTAGTGTCATTTAATAAAGCGGTTGATTGAGCACTATACATAGAAGTACTCAAAAACAGGAAACACTACAAAACTAAACTTTTACTTTTCACTAAAACCAAACAAGAACTACTCTTTTCATTTTTTCCCCAGGTATTTATGGACAAGATGGGAAATGAAAAGCAAGGCCAGATGATTGTCTACCATCTGATAGACCTGCTGAAACAAGGATATAGGTTGCCTGCTCCTGATAATTGTCCAAAGGAGGTCAGTAACTCTTTATAAAGTATGAGAAATTGCAAAACAATTTTTTTTTTTTCCTTTCAGTTTTTGTTTTATTAAAGATGACTTTTGGTTCAACATCAACCCACCACTAATTTGTAAAGGTGGACAAGAAAAGGGTCTTATTTTATAAGTTCACAAGTGTAACAACTTCACCTGAGTCTACCAGCTTTAAGTGATTAGCTCACCAGTTACAACACCACTGGCATATCAAAAAAAAAAAGATTTTGTTGCAAAAATTTGAAATCCCCCCACCATTTATGTTGTTTAATATTAATGTCCATGCCCTGATACTTGCCTTCAGATTTACAAGATTATGACCGAGTGCTGGAGCAGTGATCCGAGACTGCGTCCTACTTTCAAGACATTAATCCACAGTGTGGAGACTGTACGAGACAGCAGTGACAGATGAACCTTTGACCTGTAGGTGTTGACTGGCGGGAGCCAGTCCTCACAGATCTGAACAGAACAACGAATGTCTTTGTGACGTCTTGGTTTACTGCAGTGATGCAGTCAGTTGTCGGAAGTGTACTTGTTTTTATTTTGGTGCTCGGTATTTCTGTCAGCCTATTTTGAACATTTACTTAAAAAAGGATGCTAATTGGTAATATCCACTTGCTATGATGGATCATATTAATAAGTACACTACATCTGACTCAAATAAAAGCTTTATCAGATGCCTTTTAAGAACATTTTATTTTGGGATAAATTATTTATTTGTGTATGCTGTTTTACAAATTGAATTTGATGATTCACAGAGTGGGGACATGTAACTTGTGTTGAAACCTGCATCAACTAGCAGCATTTCCTTTGTTAATGCTTAGACATTTGATGTCATACTTTTATTGTTGTAAAATGAGCAGAAACTTCTTTTATTTAACCAAAGTGTGCTCAGACTTGTAAATACTGGAACTAAACAGGGATCATTCTGCTGACACCTAGACAGACTTCTGCTTGGTAGTTTTAAGAAGATAAAAGACAGAACCATAAATGTAAAGCCCCGGCTGTCTGCTGTCACAGTGGTACCCATCAGAAACATCTCTACAGGTAGCTTGGAGTTACATTTCTGCTCATTGAGTTTTACAGATATTATTGCTCATCAAGGTGGATTATGTGTGTTTTCTGAGATGATGAAGCAACAGCCCATAATTCTTTTTTAATGTTCATTATAACTATACATTACACCACATTATAGAGACCAGCCTTTACACAAATCAACTGTTATCTGTCAATACAGAAAAGACACAGCAGCAACTGCTCAGAAATCTCTGGGTCACTAGTAGTGTCATATCATGGACAATATCATTTCTCTTTTTTTTTCAGTGTTATAACGCTATACTATCTGCCTTTAAATCCCTAATGTGAAAAGTTGAAGTTTATTTTCTAAAGGTAGAGAATGAAGTAATTAAGGGAGATGCTTTGATTTTGCAGTAGCTTGTTGCAAGAGATGCTTTTATTTAAAACTTCTTTAACTTTTGTTCACCTCATTATTTTTCCACCCATTCAAAGTTTGTGTTTGTGTATATGTTGAATATATGTATGTGCTAGGATGTGCATTACATTAACAGACACAAATGTATCAGTGATTCCAAGTTTTTAGTTTTTTGTTTTTAACTTTATGTAACAAATGTTACTAACTGAAGGAGGGGGGTCAGTCAATCTCAGTAGCTGTGGAACTGTATCCGTCATTCTAATTTTGAAACTTCCCATTTTTTTATGCCATTAAAAGGCAGGCAATACACGCATAAAATATTAAAAAGATGGACACCTTCTTACATTGCAAGAATGATTCACTGTAAAGACAAACATTTTCTCACTTACAAACAGAGTGTGTGTCTGAACTACTGCAGTATTACTTTGGTCTGGATATTATTTTTTTCACCTGTGAAGAAGTCTGTTGTGATTGGGAGATTGGGAGTTTCTTCCAGAATTTACTAAATTATGCCAAGATGAAAAATGTTGCCCAACGGGTTATGTGTTTTGTTTTTTTACTCATACAAACATTGTGATATATTTACATTGGTGTGCAAGAGCGAATGTGATTATTTTGTGAAATATTTATCATTCAAATCAAAAGGTTTTTAGCTTAAACTGGACTTTTTACTGGTAGTTCTTTCCATTAAGTTAAATTTTAGTTTGTTGCTGTGTGAATGACATTAAGCCTGGTTCTGTCATCTGATGGAAATATGCAACTACCTTTAATACATTTATGTGTAGATAGATGTAAATAGTGAAAGATGGAAATGTATTCCAAGTGTGTATACTTCTATTAAACAAAACTTGCAGTACTATGGACATGGAAAATGTACTTTTTTAATCTAAATGTTTGCTTTTCAAATAAAGCCTCAGCATTTTGTATCAAAGAGCTTATCTCTTTCAAAAGTTGTTTTTTTCTGTTTACAACAAAGTACATGATTTCTACATTTAGACCAAAAATTATAGTGTGAGATTTTGTGCAAGGGTTTAAGTGTATTTTTATTTTTATTTTTATTTTAAATCTACTTCAGAAAGGGTTAATGGGGAAAAAGAATTAGCTATTTTGCAGAAGTGTCCTTTTGGATGTTAAGAGAAAATGATAAGGCAATAAGTCCACAGATACCTAAATGACAAAGTGTGATATTGGCCTGAGCTAGTATGAACGTAGTTTAGTCAGATAGTCTGCACAATGGATGCTGTTTATTGCTCTAAATCCAGCATGAAGACAACATATGATATGGCTCAACATTTCATATTAACACAGTATTTAAAATTTATTTTCAATAATGACGATGGGGTGACATACAGTACATAAACTTTTTTTACAAAGTAAACAAATAAGGGAATAAAGAATTTTTTTTATATTAAGCTTAGAGCAGATGAGAACTTGCTCTCCTTCGTATTTAAGATTTTCATTAACTGTCTACACTGTCCATTACACCATCTTCATGTCACAACCCCTCTGACTTCACTCATCCATTACATCCCTTCTCCTCCCTGCCTCAGCACAAGCGTCCTATATCATTCTTGGTACAGCCCTGGTTACAGCACTTCCCTGCCACACCCAGAGAAAAGTTCCTTTTCTTTTTGCTCGCAATGGCCCAGTCAGCTGTAGCTGGGTTCCCGTCTTGCTCGCCTAAAACTGTGGACCGCTGAGACTTCTCCACCAGGGCCAAGTCACTTAGCGTTGGCAGCTGCCTGTCTCCTCTGTAAAGGGTCAGGAGGTCTGCTAGGGAGTAAGAGGAGCCAATATGGAGAGGAGAAAGGTTATCTGCTGTGAAGTCTGCACCTGACTGCCAGGTGTGCTGGTTGTCTTCCACTGTAACATCACTGAGGGTACTTGACCAAAAGGGATCTGGAGAAAGGAAAATGATTGATAACTAATACCGGGAGCTGAATATAAAACTTATAGTATATCAAGTGTCAAATGCCGTTTTAGTCGTAATAAAAACAAATTCACAGATCAGAATATGTTAATAAAAATTTGCTTTTTGGAAGACTATGGTGAATGAATGATAGTACTCACTAAGGTTTTATCCAATTAATTTACATGAACTGACCGTGGTGCTGAAATATGAGTCTATCAATCAGATGTCCTACTGAAATGTGGTGGCAGATTATGTGGCGGTCAACCTTTTGATGTATAATAACTCACTATCTACAGTAACATGCGTTCCTCGCCTGTGTGCACCCTTTCTTCTTCCTTTTAATGGTCCTTAACCTTAATGAGAAATCAATAATTCTTACAATATGCCTTGGCTACACCAAAAACCTGTTTTTTTTAAGACATGATTCAACATATGTTAAGTAGATCTACAATAAGTCTATGCTTTTGGAGAATGTCTTCATACATGTTTGTACTGCTATTTACCAGTGTGCACAAATTAGGCAATTAATGAAACAGAAATTTTGACTCACCTATGTCCCCCTCTGTGGATCGTTTCCACCGGGAGCCGCCGCAGGTGAAAATGACTGCTCTGATGAACTCTCTCCCGCACAGTTTCACCCCATAGTCTCTCGGTATGATCAGTCTGCTCATTACATCAGCCTTCACTGAGTTGCATATGCCACCGACGCACACCACAGCCACGGCAAGAGTCAATCTCCAGAGCATTTTCACTTGAAACTAACGGAACAAGACAGCTGGTTTGCGCTGCGCAGGAGGGTCAAGCTGAGCTTCACCTCAGATCTAATCAAGGGTTCAAATCCTGTTAGTTTCTTTCTTCAGAGAGTTATGCTGTAGCCTGTTGCTGCCTGTTGTAAAAGACGCTTCTAGTCGCCTGTCTCGTGATGTGAGGACTTTGGTCTCCTCTTTTTGTTCTCTCTATAAACCTGGTCCCTGGTTCAGTCACCAACATATGTATTCA
>NC_048422.1:12496870-12536093 GCF_013103735.1 Etheostoma cragini
CCCCCCCCCACCCCCTTACACACACACACGTCATTTAGATGGATGATAATGACGTACTTGGAGTTATTTTCTTTATTGTAATATTAGGGGGTTATTTTTAAGTGTTAGTGTGCACATTACTCATATACTTGACAATTTTGAGACAAACAATACAAAGGCACGTTATGACGTCTTGTACACTTCACTGGAAATGAATTAAGACTGTGCGTGCCTAAGACTTCTTAACACAGTGTCCATCATTATATAGTGTCCAAGTAATTGGCTATAGAGCTTTATGTCAAACTAGCACCTTGTCACAAAATATGATTGTAGAAGAGAAAGTCTTGGCAATATTTCTTTTTATTGGATTTTCAAATATATCATCCATGATGTCAAACATGAGTTAAATACACAATGCAAAAATATCAGCACCCTTTAATATTTTTCACCCACTGAATATAGCTGTGTTACTAAAATAGAAGTTATAGGCACACCACTGCTAACTATAGCTTTGGTATAAAGCTTGTTAGCACTCAAATCTGACCTTGGCAAATGAACTCTTTCAGAAACAATGACCAAAAGTTTTAGTAATACAGTTTGGAGTAAAAACCATCTTCTGCTGTCAGGACAAATGTCTGCATTGTTGGTTATATTAACATATGGATCACTATGTAGCTGCTTAAATTAGTGTACTAGTTACCGGCCTGCCAGGAAACATGATGTACATCTAATGTAAAAATCTGACACGTCAAAACCGAACGAGACTGTGACCCAAACGACACCTAAAAACCGACTAACGGTCAAGTAGGCATCGATTTGCTAAAACAACAGCCGTACGGCCTTGATAACCTTAGAATTTGTAAGGGTACTGTTACTGTGAATTTGTTTAAAAGTATTTCTGTCCTCTAGTGTTCAAACAAAAAAGCTAGTGGTTAGCTTTAACTAACAATATAATTAACATGCATGAACACAACCTGTTGAGACATACGCCATGTCAAAATTCCATTTTACATACTGGGGCTAAGCTGCTATTTAGCATGTGCTGTGCTCAGACTTAAAAAGTGAAAAAAGAAAGTCAAATCAGACAGCATGCATACTAAAGATGGTCAATTATTGAGTGTGCTGTTGATGCACACTATTTTCCCACAATGTAAAGAGCTAAGTAAATCGAGCTGGGCCAGCTAGTTAAAATAAATTGTGGGTGAAACAGCTCAAATCTCAAAAAGTCTAATATTTTAATACTAAAAATGTTGATGTCTCTTAACTGACAGTCCCCTTCCAAAATTGCAGTTTGATTGACATCATGCATGTTACAGATTAGTATGTACTAACTACATACATACATACATATAGAATTAGTGTGAAGTCTGAATTTAGGACACAGCTGTAGTCTCTGTATATAATAATTTGAGTGAATTACGGTACAATGGTTGAATGTAATTGATGCAAATATTCGTTTTACAGATTTAATCCATGACATACTACAGTACTGGCAGTGTATCACTTACCAATCTAAATGTTTAGTCTGGCCTAAGTATATATATTTGGCTACTGATGCACATGTAAAAACAACACCAGAAAATTAATTCATTTATTAATCATTATTTTATATTTATTAATAATGAAATAATTTCATTCAAGGTCCATGATATAGAATTTGTGCAAACCATAGAGTCGACAATGTCAAAAAACTGTTTTTTGACAGTTTTGTTTTTTTTAAGCAAAAGCAAAATGGGTGAATGCATCGATTGGACGGTTATTATTTTGTCTCAAATAATCAATAGATCATTTCTCCAAGAAGGAGGTAAGGCTGCTTCTAGCGCGGCGGGCTTTCTCTATGCTATCGAAAGTTGGAGTCCCATGAGGCAAGTCCAGACGGTCGTGTTCGGACGTCATGATACTCTCAGCCTCCCCTGAAGGTACAATGGAAAGAAATTAAAATGTGTGGTATTGTGGAAAATGGGTGTCTGTGAAACAAACTATTGTCCTACACATGCAGGAGTTGTGTTCTCTTTTGAAATAAACCTATTCCAGTTCAGGAAAAAATGGAGGGTTAGAGATGAAGTTTAAGATATTTGTATTATAGCTGGTTTAACATATGTACTGGGTGTTGTTGATACCCTCAAAAAAGATGCAAGCATATGAGGTATTAGGTAAGATTAGATTAATTTAATGAAAAACAGTTTGTCACTGAAAATGACTTAAAAAGGGCAGGAGTGTTTGGCTATTTTTCAGGAATACACAGTTGTTTAAATATTACACATGCTAATGCCTGACCAACCATTGAATTGCATGTATATGCATTTTCAATACTGCTGCAGTGCTAAACTTTTGTAATAAAGTCAATTTTGTTTATGGCACTTTTGATAATTGGGATTATCAGTACTTAATAAATGTTGAAGCAAATGTGGCAGAAATATAATTGATTTAAAAAAGATAAAAGGTAACAGATAGGATAACACGTTTTTTTTCTGGACAGCATTAAGCCTTGCTTGTGTGGGGTAACATGAGAACTGCTTGGTCCTACCTCTAATGCGATAAATAAGCGTTCCGTAGGCGCTGTCCATCTGGTAGGCAAATATGTAGCCGAGAGGGACGATGGGAGCCAATAACAACGGTTTCTTTCTTTTAATGGCACTGAAGAAAAATAGAGACAAAAAAAGAACATCATAGTATTTTCCACTGTAATTACATGATAAAAAGAGATAAATAAAAGCACTCAAAAAAGCATACTTCTATTTAGGCGAGACAATTACATTTAATTATAGAAAGTTGAATCAGCGATATGCATTAAAATACCCACAGACTTTGGGAATTTTCCGATCCTTGGAATATAAAAAGGTACAATACGAAACGATAATATCAACTGAGATTCACAACAACAGAGTTACAGCCATTTAAATGTGTCATGTGGTAGTGCACCCTATAGGTGAGATTTTTAGCAAGAATATAGCTGCTACACCGTTAAACTTGATGTGACTGCCGTGTGTAACCCTTACAAAACGTCATACACTGAGCTGCAACAGTAAAGGCTACTAGACTGTGATTCATTTAATCATCAAGACTTACATATACAAGCCGATACAGGTTGTTCTCTCACTGTGCATTATTACTGGCCGGGTGTTTGTATGTGTATGTCAGAAACAAGAGATTATCTCTGTCTGGGTGAATGCAGTGTGGACCTCCATGAGCATTAGAATTCAAAACTCACCCAACAGTGAGTCCAACTGTAACCACTGTAAAGAAAGACCCAAAGTATTTTAAAAACTCTCTGGACCAGGCAACCTGCATTGCCATCTGTCTCTCTCTCATCTGGTTCTGCATCAGGATCTGACGCTCCATCTAAACCCACACACACACACACACACACACACACACACACACACACACACACACACACACACACACACGGGACACAAAGGACGTCATCAAGCTTAAAACCAAATACTGCCTATTGTCTTTCAATGTACAACTATATTGAAACATGAAATATATGATGATCAGAAATAAATTGTTTCAAGTAGACAATTAAAACAAAAATAACTAAATGATATTACAAGATAAATGAAATACTAGAGCCTGATATTAGCTTAGGGCACATATATCGGTGTCTGCATTTATATTGGCCAATAGGAGAAAAAACAAACTCAAATGCCAAAGATATGTTCAAGGAAAATTATGGTTTGTCCACCAGAGAGCACAACTTTATTTTTCAGATGGAAAATGTCCCACTCAGTACATATCTTGCATTGTACATATTAGCTTAGCGCCAAATACTGTTTAAGTGTATGTGTTTATCTGAAAAAGAATATATAATGTATATGTATACCCTGGATATTAAAGCAGTGAGACATAGAAGCATAGGGACAAAGACAGGGTCAAGGAAACGAGAGACAGCCGGCCCTGTCTCAGAAACACTGTCATGCTGATGAACCTCAGTTAAACATCTTTTGTCTGCTGTTTCCTGTTTGACATTCACCCACATATACATCCTCTCTGCGTAACAATTGCTATTGAGCTGACTGAGTGACATTCTCATTTAAAAAGCCTTTTTCTCTTAAAAAAGTCGATGTGTCAAAGATGAGCTTTTATGTCCACTTAAGGACCGTGACATTAACGCAATGATGTCATGGTGGATGACATAAATTACAACATGTCGGAAAAGCAACATTTTGATTTCTGCTCATATTCACGAACAGGTCTGTGTATCTGCGTTAATGGCTAAAGATTAATAATAATAATGATAATGCGTTTATTCAATTTAGCACCTTTCACAGAATGTTCCAAAGTGCTTCATAAGCGTAAAGTTGGTAAAAATAAGTACGTAAAAATAGCATTAAAAAGTATATAATAGAAATAAAAATAAAAGCAACATTTTGATTTCTGCTCATATTCACCAACAGCTGAGTGTGAATGTGTTTGAGTGTATATCTGATGAGCAGGTGGCACCTTTCACGGCAGCCTCGGCCACAGTGTATGAATGTGTATGAATGGTGAATGTTTCCTGTATGATGTAAAAGCGCTTTGAGTAGTCGTTAAGACTAGAAAAGTGCTATATAAATACAGCACATTTACATTCAAAAACAATTAAAAACTTAAAAAACTAAAATAATTACAAGCATGAGACAAAGGCCAGTTTATATCGATAAGTCTTTAGCTTCTTTTTAAAAGCATCAACAGAGACCACAGAAAGTATGCCAATAGGAAGGGTGTTCCACCTTGTTGGAGCCCCCACTTCAAAAATCCCCTTTTGATTTTAGTTGAGCGCGAGGGACAGCCAGTAATCCCATGTCAAAAGACCTAAATAACCTACTGGTTATGTGAGGAAAGAGCAGGTCAGAGATGTACACAGGTCCTGGACAGCGCTAGGCTCTAAATGTCAGAACAAGAACCTTAAAATGAATCCTGATTGTGACAGGAAGCCAATGTAAAGAGGATAGGATGGGAGTGATGGGAGTTCTCCTGCTGGACCTGGTCCACAGCTTTTACCAATGCCATTAAATGGCATTCAAGGTAAAGTGAATGAAACTTACTCACACTTACTCAATACTGATAAACCGATGCACATACACAATATACACTCTCAAATACACTCTCATATACCCATCCATTTATACTACTGTCCCTACTGTCCCATAGAGTTTTCATACTTAAACCAATGTCTATACTGTACATATCAGTTCTATTTCTATACACAGTATTCCTATCATACCTCCTGCTGTTCATTCTACATATGTCTTACTATCATCAGTACCTGTAGTACGTTCACCTGCGGTATATATACGTATTATATACTTCTACTTATACCTAACCGTTGCACATGTTCATTCATATAATGTTCATACAAAAATTTGAACCGGGCTTCATAATGATCAACTCCCAGCATTAACTGTGTTTAACTCTTTAAGCAAGATAAATATTGGCAGTCAACCCTCCCTCAGGGCCTGACAGTAGGCATGAGAAACTGTCTGACAAAAGTAACTAAAGTTTCGACAATAAAAATGGTTTGAATGGTTTAACATATTCTGTATGTAGGTAATAATTTCACTTGCCATCACTATGTAATCATTTCAATTACATTTTTATTATTTATTATCAGTCATCAGCTGATTGTTATACTGTTAATGGGCTCGTTCTATATTGTTTTATATATTGTTTTGATTTAGTTCATTTTCCTCTGCTGCACCCCTGCAGACTTGGGCGGTGCACCCCCAATTTTGTTTACAGTCTGCATGTGGCTCCATGGTAGATTGCCTTTAGATTAGCTTCACTATATTTATTTTATTCGCCTTCTTATGGGTAAAACTGTATTTCGTATTTTTGGATCTTCAGCTTACAGTTACTTGAGTAAATGCAGTATTTTTTTCTTTCATTGTTTTAAATGGTGTTTTTCCTGTTTAATTTGTTGTCAACATGTATTGGTGTTGCAAGCTTCATTTTAGCTTAAATTCACTACATTCTTATTTGTTTTAGCATTCCTTGTGAGACTGGCTATGACAAACTTTGGGGAACTACTGTAACTGTTATCCTGTGTTACTTACTAGATCATAACCGATCCTGGGAACGAATATTGTAAGTACCTATACTATTTACACTTATAGATGTGTTATATGTTGATAGAGAAGGTCATTCAACATGTGCATACGGTTCACAATGGTGAGTGAGAGCTTTAAAATTCTAAATTCTAAAAAACTTCCGTCATGTATTAACCAGCAAAATAATTACTGGTTAATACATGATGGAATCAAGTGGGGTGATTGGCTAATGATAAAAGTAGTAGAGGAGAAGGAAGGCGTTTAATTAGGAAAACAGCTCAGAAGGGTTACGCTTTAATCACCGGGCCGGGACGTCACTGGCAGGTCAAATACAGTAAAAGGCACTTCAATTAATGAAGCACAATCAGCTATTAAATGTATTTAAATGTGTTTTTTAAACATGCTGTTAGACTGATTGTGGAGAGTTTAATCAACATTAGTGAACATCAAACACCATTCAAAATAAAAAATAAAAAATAAATCACAAAAATACAGTGCAGTATGCTGTGTATAGACAGAATGGTATTAGTGCAAATATTTTTTATTTTTTTTATGAAACCGTTTTTTGAGCAGAACTCAACACAACCGCGCCTCCATTGTATGAGACAAACATCGGCTTGGAGGAGATAGAATGCAAACTTCAGTTGAACCAAATGTCTACTGAGCCTAGACAGCTGACTCATCATAGGACAAAATATTTTCTTTTATTCTGAATTTCTTAAAGATGGCTGAAATTCTAATTTTAGCCTGGTCCCTTTTCATTATGGTAAAAATCAGTTACAATCAATCATTTTACTAATCAATCATTTTATTAATTAATCAATTATTTGGTCACATATGGAAGTGAATTAAATATCTTGTCACCGTGGGCTCAGAGTTTTTCTGACATTTTATAGGCCAAATGTTAAATCAATTAATCAACAAAAGAATTGTCAGATAAATCAATATTGCAAAAACATGCATTGAAACAAAACATTTAAGGTGGCAAAGCATTCCTAGCCATTCCCCAGTCATAAGCTGGGAACACAGGTTTACATTCCTGTGCACACTTGAGAAGTTTCTATGTACATTTGCTTTTGTTCATCATGGAACTTTGAAAAACCTTTGAAATCAATTCCTGTCATCATGCTGACTACCCTCACCAGGAAAAAGGAGGCTACAAACATTTTAAGATTGTGTCATACTAAAGAGATAGCCTCTGGGTGGAGTAATGTTTCAAAGAAACAGAAAGAAAAAAGGCTTTTGCGTTCAACAGTGCTTGGTCTCTAATGATCCGGTCAGCTGAGCTAATTTAGTGAACAATAGTGAATTCAAGGATGCCTTATTAAAAAGAGACAAAGTTGAAATAGAAACCAAATGCAGCAGGTGTTCTTAATGAGTCAATTATGTATTATGTTTTGATTAGGTATCTTTCCAAGGACGGCAAGGGGAAACTACACATTATATTATATTCCTCAGGAACGAGAAAGTGTCATGAAGGGTTTCTGGTGACATGGTTGAAGAGACCTCACCTCTCGTAATGTCATCGCTTCTCTCATCTGGGTCGCAAAACAGGAAGTAGAACAGAAATACTGGATGTTTGATTTTAATAATCTATCTGGAAACTACCTACTTCCTGTCAATGATAATCATTGTTTCCCTTTGGTCAATAGCTTGAACGTTAATTTCAAAGAGGGTGCAGAATATTCCGATGGAGATTTTAAAAAGTAGTTAAAAGACATAGAAATTCTTTCAGTGGAAGCTTAATCTGAATATAATCTGTGTAATGTGTTCAAACAAAAGCAACAACTCTCACTGTCTCATGAAAAGCCTGTTTGAAAGACTGCAAAAATGACCTTCCTAGTCAGAAATTTGCTTGTGAATGCAGTGCTGTTTATTATTTTTGTATTATTCCTTTAATCTCTGAAATGTAAAAAAAATAATAATAAAAACATTACAAGAGTCCAATGTGACATCTGTATTGTCTTGTTCCAGAAACTTTCAGTCTACAATGATATATGATGGAAAATAACCATTTACTCTCATTTGAGAAGATGACCACAAAATGATAAGCCTTTATCCCCAAGGACTGCAGATGCTAATTAGTCAAACATCATGTTATTGTTGTAATCTTTAAATGTAAAAAAACTAAACTGTATGCTGACTCTTGTCAGGGCCCTCAACCAACACATCAAACCCCATGAACGAATGCTGGTCTCTGCTTAAATTGGGCCACTGTATATCTATATATTTTATACTATTTGGATGAATTACAAATTAAGCCAAACAGCCAGTCCTAGTCTATTGCTTTAACTGCCACTTTACAACACTTACAGTCACCAACAGCAACAAACGTATCCAAGCCACAGCCACGACATCCACTTCCAATTCACAGATGTGAACACAAAAGCTGCCAACATCCAAATTGCTTAATGTCTGGTACCAATCACACAACTGCCTTGTCAGACAATGTGCGCCTTCTGTTGGCATGAATGGAAACTGGGTAACATTTGAAAGTTTCCACTTCTTTGCGCAAAAATTGCGCAGACGCAATTTTTGAGTTTTGGTATCGATTCTTAAATTATATATAAACATGCTTCTTTTATATATATATGAGAGTTTAGATGCTTATTACGATAGACACATTTTGGTTAACACCGGATAAGAATTGAGGTGTGATACCCAGCAATGTGCCTTAAATGATTGCATGATCGAGCGAGATTTAAAATGCGTCATTCCATTCATAGAAAGCTACAGATTCTTTTTGCAAAGCCAGTGTGCGGCTCCGTAAACCACTCTCTGATCATGTGCCAATCAGAGTTGTTCCCTGCACCGTGCAGCTTAGTTTCTAGACCTAGACAGTCACAGAGGATAGAGTAACGTGAGGACAATTCCACAACAGACAGCCAGTCGGTCATACGTCGGTCACAAGGTTTACCGGTTTACTTGTAAACGCAACATTTTGTCCCGTACGTTTTATTTTCAAACAACAGCAGTTAAAATTGGTTTCTGGTTAAAATCAACAAATAATCGTGATAATTAATCGTGATCTCAATATTGATCAAAATAAACATGATTACCATTTTGGCCACAATCATGCAGCCCTACGTGAGATTATGTGCTCTGTAGCGCCGTTTGCCTGCCGTAAATCATTTTGTGACTTTGAAAGAAAATCAAACCCAAGCAGAGGCAATAATAAAAACTATATAAAAATAGAGCTCTTTTCACTGTTAGTCCCGTTTTCTGTTAAATATCATTGATGATCATCAGATGGAACATTACACACTTTCAGAAACATTTAAAAGTTATATAAGTCATTTAAAGTAACAGCGGCAGAACAAATTTACTTCACACTATTATTATGGTTAAACTTTGCAATTAATCCGCAGTTCACAAGCATTCCTAACCGTGATCCGTACAGATCAACTATGGTCTGTTACACCACTAATAGCAATGTACCTGCGGGACATACAACAACAACAACCACCACCACAACCTACTGACTCACACTAGTTGGCAGTAATGCACCTATAAGCTTGTTTGCCAACCGCCATTTAAACTCAATGAAGTGAAGAAGAGATACAACAACTACAACAAGATGGAGGACACCGTGGTTGGAGCCGTGTTTTTGATGTGTCTCCTGGGCCAATAAAGAACTTCACTGTTGGTCCTTTTGTCCGTGTTTTCTTATATTTTTCTAAGATTGTTCATGGTATTTGCAGTGTGGACACAACAAAATGGGGGATCCTTACAACTTTTCTTAGACCTCTGGTCCAAAAATGCCTGAAGTTTTACCTTTACCTATATGGGTGCTTTCGAAATATACAGCGTGGGGTGGCCTCTATCTCGCCAAGAAAGAGCATGCGCCACATGTAGATAAAAGGAGGATTCAAAAAAAAATCAGGTAAACGTAAATCTAGAGCTGGGCGATATGTAGCAAATCGAATATCACAATATTTTTGACCAAATACAGCAATGTTGATATTGCGGCGATATTGTCAAGTTGACTATTGGTGCTTTCACAAAATATTTACACAATGAGAGTTTAGATAAATAATCATCAGTAATGTGGATATAATGACTAAGTGGATAAAGGCAAATAATAGAACTACTAAAAAAGTCTGGTAAGTTCAGAAAATGACATAATTTTACTGTAATGTGGCCTTTAAAATCAGGAAAAGACGACACTTATTTCATATCACGAGATTACGATATCCAAAATTTAAGACGATATCTAGCTTCATATATCGATGTTGATATATCAATATATTGCCCAGCCCTATATAAAACTATTAACAAAAGTAAAATAAAACACACAATTAAATAAATAGAATAAAACTGGTGAATTTTTTTTTTTTTAAACCAAGTTTCTCACCTTTTGGATGGGAATCATTGCTGCAACATCACTGCAAATAAATCCTGTATTTTTAAATTAGGTAAGGAGAACAGCTAAAAGCCCCGGGTCAAATGATAGACTTCTGCCATGAGGTGCCTTGTATGTCATCTTTCTAGAAGGGCACTCTGAGAGCGCAGACCTCCGCCAATGCATGCACTATCTCATAATGTTCATGCAGTGTGAGTTTTCACACTCAGAACACCTGTTCTGATTATTATAACGGCAAATGAATGCAACACAAATGCTCTATCTTGCAACGTGAACAAAAGTGAAAAATTATGTTGAGTTATGTGCACCATGATTTTGATCCACACCGATATTGAATGGCAAACAAACAAACGCATAAACCAAACCGAAAACATGACCAAAATAGTTCTCTCCTTGGAGCCAGTGTATAGTGGCTAAAAGTGAAGTGCTATGAACTGATCTTAGTTAAATAAATAACTTATTAAAGAATTGTAGCTATATCGCCTTAATTAAAGAGGCAAGCATTAACCAGTTATGGTATGTACTGTATTGATTAAAATGTAAACATGAATCACAGTAAAACTCTTTCACTGTCCGCTACAGGACTTTGTGCACTGCACATTTTGAATAGAGAGCTTGATGAAAACACACAAAGAATTATTATTAGATGAATAAAACCCCTACAAATGATGTATTTAAATTGTAATAAAAAAATACTTGGACATTTAAGACTTATACAAATAACATGGTAACCATATACGTATCTCTGTGTTGTGAGTTTATTTCTCTTACATCTTCTTTTAGTAGGTAGTTTGTGATGATTTGTGTGTATCAGTACTTTAGCCTTCAGGAAATGTCAGTGAATTTCCCACATACGTTCCAGCTCTACTCTCCCCTTGTCACCTTCAAAGTGAACTCATTGTGGCTCATTTCTTTCTTTCACCTTATCTTCACTGCGCTTTCATTAACATCTCTGCTGCTTGTGCATGCTTGGCTTTAATTCTAAAGTGTACTGATCGTCCCTTGTGATGTATGACAGTAGGAGACAAAACGTTATCTATAAAAAAAATTAAGAATATCTTTGGGGCTTTTCCCCCTTTAATAGCAACAGTGGATAGACAGGAAAGGGGGAGAGAGATGGGGGATGACACACCAAAGGGATGTAGGTCGGATTCAAACCCGGGCCACTGCGGGACTCATGAAAAATATTTTCTGTTCAGTGCTTTTTATTTATATATTGTTTATTTTTTTGACAAGGGCTCAAAAAGCAAAAAAATCTATTTTTTGTGTCTGCATTGTCTTTAGAAAGTGAGGCTCACAGTGGGCAAATAACTGTGGAAACAGTGATAGAAAACCTACATAAAGACACACAAACCTTTGTAGGGAGGTCTTACCTCTCTGACCTACCTCACATTCACAAGCCCACTCAAGTTAAGTGACTGAACAAAAAGCACAACCCTATTATTAGAAACCAAGACCCCTCTTAAATATAAAATGAACCAAACGTCATTTTCCCAGTTGTCATTTATACAAACACATCTATGTCCACTATTTTTTAAGTAATGTTGAAGATGGACACTGTGATTCAAACACAAAGCCCAATGACTTAATAGTCCACAAGGGGAAGAGTGGGGAAATGATCAATTAGCTTTGACTAATGTGCCTTAAAAACACTGGCAAGCAATCATGTTTGACATCTTAATGCACGGGGAGGAAACAGCGTTGATCCACATATATTCGGAAATTGCCAGGGTCAATATAATTCATTAAATTTGGCGATTTAAAGATGCAATTTCACCACTGAAGATAAAAAAAGCAGCAAGATGATTTCTGTTACAGACAAGATAGGTTAAATGTTAGGGGTGGGAATCACAGGGTACCTAGGGATACGACTTGATGAAGCACAAAGAAGAATAACCATATATCAATCAATATTATGTCCCACCCCTATTAAATGTATTAATCAAACCCTCATAGGAGCCAAATCGCATATGCTTTCAATTTATTTTAAGCATACAGAAAGATGATGGTAAAATGTCTTGTTAATTTGTATAAAATGTGAATTTTAAACATGAAACAATATGTATTAACTCAATGAATTTAGATCCACTACAGCAATGCATAAACAAGTACCCAATATTTACCTGTGAGTCATCGTCACGACCCAAATGAGGGCGCTCTAAAACTCAATTGCCAAACCCATGCCATCCCTGAATAATAATAGTCATCTTCTACCACATTTACAGCTGGGGGAGCAGGAGAAAATTACGGGGCAGAAAACACAACAACCTTTTGGGTGTATTTGGCTAATGTCATTGTTGTTATGACAGCCACACATCCCACCTGCTGCTCAGCAGCTACAGGCATGAATAAATCACAACAAACCGGCCCCAAAAAAGGAGAAGAAGAAAAACCAATCCTTTGTTCAAATGAAACAATAAAAGTGATAAAACATTTGGTCTCTAAATTGAAATGCTGAGATTCGAGCTGCAGCTTGTATCCCTTGCTTTGACGCTGTGTGATTTAAAAAGAAAGACAGAACGCCAAGACAAAACAGAGAGATAGGATAGATTAATGTGATGGCCAGATTGATGGCCTAGGTCTGTTTTCTGGAAAAACTGCCAAAGTTATGGTCCATGTAGGCTGGTTTATTGGTCCAATTGATGGATTATCCTGGAATATTACTTAGCCTCATGTTTGTTGTGTAGTAATTCCATTAAAACGATATTATCTTAGGTTTCATGTTTGCTGTGTAGGGATACACAATAAATCATTTTTCCAATGTCATTGCGATATCAACTTGCGCAATAAACCCTGCGACAGATTACCAGAGACACAAGGATTTTTTTTGTTAGCTGAAAAGAGTTTCTGTGGAAAACTGCACTTTAAAATGTAACCATTCTTTTTCTTTAATGGTGCCTTTTGTGTTCAGTTCAAGGTTTAATTTGCTCAATCAATGACTGACTGAAATGATTTCCTCTCAGTTTCCACATTAATTTGTTGTATTTAAGCAGAATGCTAAAAGTGGCATGTAATAACATAATCGGATATCATATATTTTGCTCATATGGTGCATTTATTATGTTAAAAAATGTCCATTTTAGGAATATACACAATGTTAAGTCCAGTAAGTACAGATATTCTGATCTTGTGCTTTAGTAGTGTGTTCAAAATTCCCATATTCTTAAATAAAATTACAACATGTCAAATTGCCACCTAGTGAACCTGGGGCTTTTGGGGCCTTGGGTCAGTTTTTTGTTTTGCACAGTGGGTAATCAAGTCTTACTGGCACAACATGTACATGATTGATTGAATGATGATTATTATTATTATTGTGTCATGCATAAACAATGTGCCTAGCCCAAACAGGCTTACAAGACACCATTATTTAGAAAAAGAAACCAGATACATACAATACATTACAAATAATACTAAACAAATAAATCACCCTGACGTTTTTTTTCCAAGCTTTATAAACAAACGTTAGCCCACTGATGAGCATGTACAGTAGAACATTTAGAGTAGGTGCGCTGGCAGACACTTTTGTTCAAAGCAACATGCAAATGAGATGCAATCCAAGCCGGTGGACCAAAGACAAGCCGTAAAGCATCACTCTCACTTGTTCCACCTGCGACAGTCACAGGTAACACATGGTTGCAGCTACATGAGTGAATAGCAAATTACAACTTCTGAACGATGGTGTCTTAACACTAGCTATGTAAGTGAGTGCACCTTCACTCACCTGCAGTCGTGAATTGTGGAGCATGAATTCTTGCTGCTTTTTAAAGTTTGCATCCATGGGTTTAGACAGTAGAAACCCCATGGTGGCGCTCACTGTTGACCTAAAGATGCAGCAACCAGACGTTACAATAAGAACACAAATACTTGTATAGAGTACAACCACCGTTAAACTGTTTACTTGAACATGTTGCACGTTCACTGCACTGTAGCTTTGCTTATTCCACTGTTTCTGTCGAATAACTTAGCGATACCGTCTAATAAATGTTGCTACTGCTAGCTAGCTAGGTACTAGCAATGTAACGTTTACCAACGACTTGGTGCTCTGTGCCTTTTGGGCTCACCTGTTCGATCTGGCTAAGGATATGTGCTAATACTACTAACGTTAACCTCACATGCAGTAGCTTTTCAAGCTTCACCCAATCCGGGTTTTAACCTTGCGTGGTACATTAGCTTAGTTAACTAAAATGACAACTTTAACGTCAACATTACATACCTAGTAACGTAACGCTATACGTTGAAGGCAGTAACGTTATGCTAAATACAATAATGGTACTCGTCACCAAAGAAATACTGATGGATATTCAAGGGCGCATGTCTCAGAAAACAAAACGTACGCACAGCACGAATGTATTGCACAGTTCTAGCACGAGTTCTATGGTCTAGCTACTAACCCTGTAAAGAAACTCCGTACTTCCGGTCAAACTTTCAAATTAAAACAAAAAGCATGTTACACCAATCATATACAACAGGGATCCTTTTCAAATATCTAAACTAATATTTTAGGAGCATTATAATGACAGTTCAACGCCAATATAAGTCATTTTAAACTGACTATAAAGCAAAGGAATATCATGCCAATTTTCCATCAGGGACAAACTGATCTGGGATCAGTTTGACTGATGGACTGTACACTGATCATTCAAAGGAATTCATTCAAACCAATTATTAACACGCTGCTGCTCTAAGTAAGGTCAACAAATGGGTAGGGAAATATACAGTTTACGTAGTCATTTTGTAAATAAGAGGTGTAGTGCTTGTCCCATCCCACAGTCAACATTTCAATAAAATAAGAAATGGCTCCCTCTGTTGGTGTTTGTGGGTCTCAGTCCATAATTGATTATTTGACTATTGCTGTCTTGTTTGCATTTAATATCAAATGTAGCCTATAATCCTATGTCTTAGAATTAGAAGGACTTTCTTAGCATTACATCTGAAAAATGCATAATTCAAAGGCTGGATTACAACCAGCCCCAGGGTTACGTGAAAATTTGACCACAGGGCCAATCAAAAAAGTTTTCCCTCGTTAGAAGGCTTACTTTTATGTAATTGTTGCAGTATGCTCCAGCGCCAAGTACAAAATATAGTAGATGTCTGGTTCAGCCATGATCAGTCAAAGTGAAAATCTCCATGCTGCATTGAACCAAATCCAGCCAATATCGTCTTTCATGAATGCATTACAACAGCGTTGGAGAATCCTGGCCAACTTTCTCCTTCCTTGTCGCCTTATATTCTACCTCCATATAAATGAGTCATGCTGTCAGTCATGTCTTGTTCTAGTTGTAACACAATCATTGCCGTAGGAAAGAAATGCAAACTTTCTTTTTTTACATCCTGGTTACACCCCAACAATAGGCAAAAATTCTGCAGTATATGGAATGTTTGAGCACTACCTCACATTAACTAACTGTGTTTTCCCGAGATCTGTATCTCTCCTGCAAAGGCAGGTCTGTTTTACCTTTGAATTATCTGAGTTAAAAAAGTCCATAAAGACTCCTATTTACCAAGGGGTTTCCAAAATGTTGGAAACGGTGGCAAAAATAAACTCCTTTGTGACAAAATCATAGATAAGATCAGACATGCACCACTATTGTATTTTAACTTATTTATTTATTTATATTTAACCAGGATAGTTAACTTTAACATTGAGATAAGAATCTTTTTTTCAAGTAAGACTTGGTCAAGACAGGCAGCAGTATGAATACAAATACACAGTTGCAGACAGAAAGCACAAAAAGAGATCAAATAAAAACAAGCAAAGAGAACTCACATTTCAAAAGAGAAATAGAAGAGCACTTTCTGCGTGGGAGGACACATACAGTACGGGAGCACATCAATAATTGCCTTGTCCTAGGTGTACCGGTGACAGAGCCTACAGTAGGCCAGACCAGGCCAGTGATGAGTCAAAGCTTTACAATAACAAATCTCAGGTATTCCCATTTTACCAAAAATAAAGTTGTGCATGTGAACTAGTAGCCTACAACAGAGCCAGTAAGTGAACTGATGGAAAGTCCACAAAGGTTTAGTAGGCTACAGTCATACAGTACGGGACAGTGCCAGACACACTGTAGCTGGTGAAATTATTTGATGCATGTCCACCTGTTGTGAATGGGAATTTCACCTGGCTGGTAACTTGCTGATAAAAATGACACTGTATGTTAAACTTCTCTCTCTGATATGTTTTGAATTTCTCACATTCCAATTTCTATCTTTCCCAAATGACCTGTGTTGACTTGTGTGAACATGAATGTCTTTGTTGTTGGCAGCATATTTACATATTATCACTGACTTAAAAAGTCCAGTTTACTTGCTGTTGCCAATTGTGGTAGGAGCCAAGAAGTGGTAGTAATAGTTTCATATTATCACTGATAGAAACTAAGTTGGATACACTTAATCAAGTTCTGTGTCCAATTTTAATTTTTTAAGTTGTACTTTACTTGAGCATTTCCATATTCTACTACTTTATACTTCTAATCCACTATTTCAGAAATATTGTACTCAACACATTTATCTGACTTATATTGCTTTGGAGAATCAATATTTACATACAAAACATATGCCCAAAAGTAATTACAATTTGCTCCACCTCAATCAGATCCAC
Organism: Etheostoma cragini; assembly: GCF_013103735.1. Lineage (NCBI taxonomy): Eukaryota > Metazoa > Chordata > Actinopteri > Perciformes > Percidae > Etheostoma > Etheostoma cragini. The sequence continues at coordinate 12,513,846 of NC_048422.1, forward strand.
CATCAGTAATAGAAATCCAGTAATATAATATTTAATCAAGTAAACCTGATAGGGGGCATTCTGCTGCATAATGAGTGGGCTTAGGGTTACTTAGTTAAAATTAATACTGTAAGTATTTACATTGTGTTAAAAAATGTAGGCTACTTTTCATGTACATAATGTTACTTTTCATAATACATAATCGAGAATGTTGACTAATACATTGATACTGTTTACTTAAGTAGCTAATCTATGATCTAAATACTTCTTTATACCACTGTTTTACCAAAATAACAAAAATAAATAAAGTAAATGCTAAACTGAGCCCCAAACCACTGACATCAATACTTCTTATTGAACTATAAACAGTTAATCAGTTGAGAGAGAACTTGTGTGAAGGTTTCCCAAAGCAACAGTTTCCTGATTCTTTACCGTATTTACTGGTACTGGTCACGTGACGTCATAGGAACCCCTGAAAGGAAACTAACAGACAGAAACAGAGAGGGAAAAACAGCTACCAGTTACCAGTTTGAATTTTTGAATTTTAATTATAAGCGTATTTATTCTATACCGTCGCATAATGGGCCGTAGCTTACACTTTCTTCTGTTTCTTCTGTACAATTGCACGCGCCGCCGACAAACTCTCTGCCAATGAGGATTGACGTTTCGGGGTGCTGATAGCGTTACAGCTGTTTTATGACTTTTCGGGTTATAACAATATTATTAAGATAAGATTTCCGCTGTTTACTTACAGCAAGCAGACACTAATCAATGCAAACCCGAAATGTTTATCAGTCAATGTGTTCTTACTACTTCCAGTAAGCAGTGGTTTACTAGGCCTACAGAACAGGATACTTCCTTGTCGGTCTCTGTCCAATCTGTCGCAATGTTGTTAACACTTTCCTTTATATTTGGGATGTAATGTTTAGTGTGTTTTTACTTAGTTGTGTGTGTGTGTGTGTGTGTGTGTGTGTGTGTGTGTGTGTGTGTGTGTGTGTGTGTGTGTGTGTGTGTGTGTGTGAGTGTGTGAAGGGATTTTTCCACATGATGAAAAGGACGTCCTTAATACAGCAGCATAATGCAGAGAGACTTCAGATCAGCAGTGGCAGGAAGAGGGAAACACCAGATGACAATACAACTAGCTGTTACATGACCTGCAGGTAAGAGTGGGCTAATAATAATAATAATAATAATAATAATAATAATAATAATAATAATAATGATAATGATGATAATGATGATGATTAATATTATTATTATTATTATTATTACTATATATCTATGTATCATTTGTACATTTATTATATAAATACAAATATTTATTTGTATATAAGGGTTTAAATTTAGCTCTGTAGCCTGAAGACAAATTCAGTTATCTTAATTATAGTAAATATGTTTACCACAGGTTATTGTAATAACTTTAATTGTACCTACTTTGTATTTCACTAAATAAGCACCTGATTTTTTTTCAACTATGTCTATTGTGAACCAAACAGTTGCCAGGGCTTGACAGCTCACACATTCAAAGGCATTCATGTGTCATTTCCATTTCACATGGATTCATATAGATACCTTAGATACTAACTAAATCCTTTCCACTGAAGCATGATTTGCTAACATTTCCAGATAAAATGTGTTTATACATGTTATTGGAGCTATTCATTGTTTTGTTATATTTAATAGTTGTTTGTTTTGCTTGAATCATACATATACATATACACTTGTTTATATCATTATTATTTTTCTTTTGGTTATTTATGGATTATTTATGGATTATGGATATTTAGTATCTGCTAGTGCATTTGTTTTGAAAGTACCATGCAGCCTTATCCACAGGGGAAGTCTACGTATAGGGGGATCAGGTGTGTAGGAGGTTACCAAAGCCTAAAGAGACGTTGTTCCTTTGCTGTAAATGCTTGTTTGCCGAGAACTGGATAAATAAACCTCACAAAAGGCTATCTCTGTCTGGACAATGCACGTTTCTATCTCTGCGTAAGATCTACACATCCGTTGCCTCCGTGGCTGTTTGACTTTGAGTTTGATTTGTTCAATCTGAGTACAAATCGCCACTAGAAAGGGTAAAACTGCTGAGTTGTCTGTTGACACAGCTCAAAAGTCAACCGTTAATTGCTAATTTTGTTTCTTTATTACAATTTAACCAATGAGGAAGTAAATTTCTTTGAAGAGCTGAGTCATGCTGAGATTAGGAATAATAATGTTTGACTCACAAACATGTGATGTGTGTTTTTTCTCAGAGTTATTTAATTGTTTTGCAGAGTACAGAAGTTCACAAGATCATACTACTTTTGGCTTTAGAATTCACATCTGGCTTTTTCCAGTAAAATGACTCATGTTTCTGACCAACATGGCCAAATGATTTCAACATCTGTCACATCTGTACACTCCCTTCTGTTTCCCGTTAGGTCTCAATGGACTGGGCCCTACTTGTAGTTTTGCAAATCATGCTTCAGCCATCTCTCTCAGGTGTGTAATAACTAATCTTTCTTTTTGGTGTTAAGTATAGCGTTTACAGCTGTGGAAACATTAAAGAATAAATAAAAGGAAAGAACTTGCATTTACATTAAACATTTATAATTATATTTGACACACAAGCCATTTTATGAAAAAAAAGTAAAACCATCTAATACGCTTGATTTGATGTTGCATATTGCTTCAGGGCTGTTTAGAAAATTGACATTACTTTGTATTATTTCCCTGCAGTGCTGTTCACTGTTGAGGCAGAGCAAACCACATACGTCTCAAAGTTTGGAGGAGATGTTGTGATGGGCTGCAGGTTTCAGCCTAAACTATCAAATTCTCATGCTGACCTGAAGGTGACCTGGCACTCGATGACCCCCATTTTTGTTCGGGATGTGTATCGTATGGATAACTGGAAGGAGAACTTGGCGTCCCAGGATTCAGACTATCGGGGCAGAGTAAGGCTTCTCACTGAGGAGCTACAGAAAGGCTGGGCCAAGTTACAGGTCAATACTGGCAGTGATGTGTTCAGATTTACATAGAATTTGTAGGGCAGGCGATAAATACGGTCATATTTCCTCTAAGGGATGTGGTAAACTTGTGTCATCCGATTTTCATCCTATCGGTTGTATCTCATCGGGAATAACTGAGTGTCAAATTCCCCAGCGGGGCATGGGATGGCGTATAATTTCTCGCTTGTAAAAATCCTATTTCTCTTCCCATTATTATGTGTTTGCGGTGTTGTATTAGTTACTAAATAACCACTTTCAAAAAGGAAAAAAGCTGAACAATATGTGGACCAAGAGATGTGCTAAGGCCTTGTATTAGAAGATAATGATGAAAATTAGATAATACCTTGTATCAGAGGTAGATGAAAAGTAATTATGCAACAGATTTGTGTCCATTTAAACCTCTAGTTCATGAGGGCATAATGTGTAACATGACCATGTAAGGAATCTGCTTTCTTCTTTTGTCACTTCACAGGTCTCCGGGCTCAGGATCAATGACTCTGGGACCTACCAGTGTTTGGTGCAGACAGAAGACGGAGCTGATTATAAAAAGATAACTTTGTCCGTTGTAGGTAAGTATAGAGTTTGTGACAGTGTAACTTTTTAGGTTTTTAGGTGAAGACTCAAGGAACTTTGTTCCTGGAAGGGTCTTGCTCATTCACAATAGCATGTGGCCATTTCTGGGCAGTCACAGAATAACTCACAGTAAAAATGAAACTAAGCCAGTACATAACCAATATTACTCAATTTGGTCAAAAATGCTTTTGGCTCATTTAAACTTCCCTTAAGATCTTTCCTTTATCATGCAAGATCTCTTGATCCTAATAATATGATTAAATGATAGTGATGCAATGCTAAAGTAAGTAAATAAGTAAAATGTATTTCTCAAATATTTATATTATAAATAAATATAATATAAATATTATACATGTTATATTTTGTGTTGCGTAGGACAGCAGAGCAGAGTAAAGAGGCCCGAACATGATTGTGGGAACAACCTTTTTTGGAGCAACAGCCTAAACATGATGATTATTTATTCTTAATTTCTAACTCTCCCCCTAGCACCGTATGAAAATGTGACTAAACACATTCGGAAGGCTGCAGAAGGGGATGATGTGCTGCTAACCTGCCAGTCAAAGGGATACCCCAGGTCTTCTGTTATGTGGCAGGATGGACACCAGCGGAAACTCAGTTCAAATACCACAGCGATCTTAACACCAGACCAGCTTTTTAAAGTCACCAGCGAGATACGTGTCAGCTCATCAGACAAAAACAACTACACGTGCATCTTTGCAAATGATGTCTACTCTGCAACATTTCATATTCCAGGTACAGTTTTATTTCCTTTGAGGCTTTTTACTTAAAATATTTCCCAAAGAGAACATGCAACCAGACAGGGATTTGTATATGATGGCCATTTGATTGCGACATCCCCAGGTCAAGTCTGGCCAGTAAACTTTATTCCCTGTCATCCCTTCTCATTTCTTGTCAGCTCTTGTCTGCTGCCCAAAATAAAGATAAAATAATCAAATGAGATGCAAGCAGAACAGAAAAGAAGTATGACTTTTTTCTAGTGGTGGATTGTAACTAAGTACATTTAATCAAGTACTGTATTTTTACCACTTTAAACTACTACTGTGCTGTATCAATTTTCAGCTGCCAGCTTAAACACACATTAAAGTGACGCTTACACATAATTGATCACTGTTTATAATCCGATGATGTAATAAACAATATTCTGATATAGGCTCTGATGCATATTTATTATCAGTGTTTTTACTTTTGGTTCTACATTTTGATGAGCACTTCTTCCACTGACTGTGTCCCTCACTATTTAGATTTTCTATGTCCTCTAATGGCAACAACTTTAACCTCTTTTCTATGAAGTAAACAAAACTTGTACTAATATGAACTTGTCTGTCCCATTAAAAAGCAGCTGAGCTTGCAACATTAAGTTAGGTGAAGCCTTGTACATTATCATCCAAAACAGGAAATACATTATAATTTGCTAAGCTATCACTGTTCACTGCTGTTTCCTGTTATGTTCACAAATCCCTTTTGATAGAGATTTCTACTGTCATCCCACATCAATTGTAATTACCAACAGAGAGGAAAATATAAGCATTTCAGCAGTTTTTCAGAGTTACTAGGTGTTAGCTGCTTTTCTCCGAAGCGGTGGGTGGTGTTTGGGTTTAAACTTTAAAAAAAGCATTCAGCGTGTAGTAGTTATATTACAAGATTGTGTCCTGTGAGCAAATCAAAAATTGAGCATGAGGAACTTTAGTAGCGGTTTTTTGTTTGCCGTTTTTTTTTTTTGACCAATAAGAGGAAGTTTGCAATGGTTTGTCTTCGGTATATTTGGTTATTTCCATAGTGGGTATAAATCACAACCTGTCAACACTTGCCACTGTCCTCCCTGAATTAGGATTTTGTGGCACATTTTAACACTTATCTTTCTTTACTCTTTTCACAGATGAAATACCTGTTCCTCATGTAAAAAACGATGCTCTCATCATCGTATTGAGCATAGGAGTGATAATGGTTGTCATTATCGTTGTTATGCTGATGTACCGACAACAAAAAGGTAACCAGTCACTCAATTCTTCATGTGTAATATCCAGCACATAACAAAATCAATCAGGACATGTAGCTTACAACAAACACAACAGTACATGAAATGCAGTTGTAGATTCCAAATCATACTCTGAGGTCCAATAACTACATCGCGTGGAAATTTGTGTTTCGCTTAAGCTTTATATTTTATTTTGAACGATAACCCTATACAAAAACTCAATGAATAAATGCCTGCAGCACAAATCCAAACTTACGTGTTAGAAAAGGAGTGTAAGAAAGTATATTATTGATATTGACAAATGAGATAATGCACACACCAGCACGACAATGCAAAACAATTCCACATGCAGCTGTGGTAAAATATTAAAGTGACAAATGGCAGCAGTTCTATTGACAGATGGATTGTTTTTTCACAATAAAAGATACATGTGCAATGTATTAACTAAAAAATATAAGCCAATCGTCTTGATGACTTGGACATTCAATATGTAGCCAGAAGGCAGTGTGTGCAGGATATAGGTCAGGATTTCCCTTTGGAATGATAACTGCACCTGCAAAAAAAGGAGTGGAAAATCCCATTGTGCATTGTGTGTGTATCTTTTTAGTCTTCATTGTTTCCTTATTGGAATTATTCCCACTAGTTTATTTGTTACTGTTACAAGCCATTTCAAACAAATTTCAATGTACTGTAATAACTTTGGACAGAGTCAAATAGAACTTGTCCAAACAGAATATACCTATTCAGTCTCATCTCAAACAACTTACAGTAGTGACAAATGGATTAGTCAGCAACCAAAGTGTATCCTTTCTGTGTCAAACCCAGAGCGGCCTAGCAGTGTTTACTTTTTTTCTTTGTCGAATGGCTAGAGGAATTTGTTAAGTCAATAAACAGCTGTGTCATTTCAAGTGAAGAGACAATGTTGCCTCCCATACAGATGTTGATACACATGGATTCGTTCCACCACTGAAAAGAGGAAGTTTTAAAACGTGACAGCATTTAGCACCTTGATGTTTGCCATCCATCATGAGGAAAGTTTACTGTCATGTGACTCGTCATGCATGTTTTCATGTAAGCATGACAGAGCATTTTAGTGTCACAATCATAAATCTCAAGTTTGGAAACACCCAGGTTGGTCTTGGGTTGTGTGACAGGGAAATTTGAGGCTATTTGTGAATGTGTGGGTGGTTTTTCAGTATGGCACGTTTGTTGTTTGTATAATCCCCCAAACAGATACCTCCATCATTTCAATAGTAGGCTTATTACACGTTTTTTCGTATATATGACTGTGTGAAAATGATAAGACGTTTTACTTCAGCTGCTGGTGCAAACGTACAAATGGTATTTTTAGCTAGTATCAGTTCGCAATTTCTACAAAGTTCTTGCACACCATCAACCCGTAATAACAGGTGCGTAGGTAAAATACTTACAAGAGCACAAAAATAAATGACAAACATAGTATTTAAAAAAGAAAAAACCCTATGTACAATTATTAAATAAAAAACAAATTGTGTAAAACAAATTCATAGCCAGTACATTATATAATACCATACCACCTCAAATATATTACCTGTCAAACATAGAGAAAGCGACGTTGATGCCTGTGGAAAAAAAACTTCTTAATACATTTCTGTCTATTTATATACAGTGCAACAAACTTCTACCCTTCTATCTATCCAAACCTAAATAATTAAACACCGGCTGTTTTTTTTCTATAGGTTCGAGGACTAAAAGTACCAGGAAACTTTTAGTCAACAGTCAAAGGTCTGTTCCTGCTGCTGCCTGTGAGTTGAAACAGCTACACACACACACACACACACACACACACACACACATACACACATCTTTGGGGAGGGGGGGAAGCTCGGCTGCTCACCAGCTTAATCAGCGAGAGTGGATGCAGGTTTGCCTCATGAGGTCTTTTCTGGAGATAGGTCTGTAGTGGATGACATGTTTATAATATTTGGGGTGCCTACTGTAGTGGGTGCACATATATGGATAAATAGTGATGTTTGTTGTACCCGATCTATCCAATTGTAAGGATGTTTTGAGAAACGTAAGTGTTAATGTTGCTTGGTCGGGATAGCTCACCCTATAATCGTCTGTGTAGGTGGTACGGCCCAATTGAGTTAAAAGGGCATCAGGTGAAAAAAGAAGGATGTTGGCAGCTTGCGGGGATGTTACTGGTTTGTTTATTTGCTCTTATGTTGCCTCAGTTTAATAATTTGGTTTGAGTATATTTTTGTTAATGAAAAGCGGTCTCTCTGGTCTTCAAGTGTGACAGTGACTATTGTGGTTTAACCAAATCCTTACCAAACATGCAAGCAAGTGTGAAAGTAAGCTTGAACTGTGATTTCCAAAAAATGGCTAACAGCTCAAGTCACTGCATGCCTTTTTACAAGTGACAAATGAATAACACTTAGTAATTCAACTAGGCCTATGGTTAAAGTTGTACATTTGAAATGAAGGTGGCTTGACTGAAATATAGCCATTCAATAAATGACCATATGAATCAACAGTGTGTCAAAGCTCTTTTTTTTTTTTTTACATGTTCTCCTAAATCCAGAAGTGCAAAGAGCCCCTTTCTTTGAATTTATACATTACAAAGTACACGTGAGATCGATCTGATTAAAAATTGCATTGAGGTGTATGTGATTGGATTTGCACTACCACGATTAATCTAGTAATTGTACAGTCACTGTAGCAATGATTGAACTACTCAATCATTAATAACACTGACTGCTTCCGTACTTCTGAGAATGTTACTCTCCTCCATGTTGGTGACCTAACAAGGCTGTTCCTTTCCAGCAGGTCGACAAATAAATAAAGACAACGAGGAAGTGATAACTATTTTAAATGAAGGTAAGTGACCCTTTTGACTCTAATAACTATGGTTTACATTATTTATGTTTTTCAATTGATGTGGAGAAACGTTTTTTTACATTCACAATTTCCTAAAACCCAAGGTGATGTCTTCAAATGGCTTAGTTGTCCAACCAAACCCAAAGATATTCAGTCTACCACCACATAAGATACAGAAAAGCAGAAAATCATCATGATTTACATAGCTGCTTAAAAAAGTAATTTTCTGTCAATCGACAAATCGACTCACTAAACATTATCATACATAATTTGCAGTGGCACTGACTAAAAAACCTGTTGTCTTTTGTTGGACGCCCTTAGATGTTTAACACTGATCTTAAGACACCCACAAATTCAATGTTTTGAGCAAGCCTCTCAAAAAAGACAAATTCAGTTAGACTTCTTTCCGAAATCTGTGGTCTACATCAATTTAAAAATGCCCTTTACTGTAAAATACTGTACTGCGTTTGTATTATCATAGAGGAATTTTCCTGTGCATTACAGAACAAAAACATCTAAAGGATTTCTTTTTTGCTTTCTATATGATCCGATCTGTCTTGTTGTCTGCAGGTAGCATGGAGGAACATCTGGGGGCGTTTCTGAAAGCCTATTATTCCGATACCTCCCTCAGCACAGAGGTGAGACGCCACTGTGACGCTTTCTGTGTGGAGGAGCTGCCTTACAAGCTCCAAAACAAGTGAGTCACAAACACAAATTTCCACATTGATCAGAATGCCAGACCTGTATAATCTCAATTCCAGTAACACCAAAGTCATAGCTCTTTTCTTTGTTTCTCTTTGTCTTTGTGCAGATACATATTTGTGCTATCTCCTGTCTCATTACAGTCTGCAAACCATTCCTCTGTTGTTGAGCAGTTTCTACTCAGAGCAGGGTTAAATTAAATTGGATGATGCAACACGCCTAATTACGATAGCTTCCTCCATTTTGGATTGCCCAGATGGCTTTATGACCAATGGTGTCAATTTTCGAATCAAACGTGAACAATTTTGGCAGATTTTCTTTACCACTGCAAGCAAATAGCCAGATAGAAGCGATTCCATTGAATTAAGTAATTTTTGTAAAATGTTGTTGTTGAATATATTTTTAAATATATATATATATATAATATATATATATATAATATTTGTACGGGCCTGTCTAGCTTACAATCCCAATTCTTTTTTCTTTTTAGTAAGGACCAGCCTGTGAATCTTCAAGCTTTACTCCCAGAAGCTGGAGAGACTCTTTTTCTTGAGGGACCTTCAGGAAGCGGGAAGACAACCGTAGCCCACATCCTGGTCTCTTCTTGGACTAAGATGCACACACATGCCCTCTCTAACCTCCTCGATCTCAGCACTCTTAGACTTTTCTTATATGTTGACTGCAGCAAAGTGAAGGGTGACTTGTTTCAGGAAATACTGATTCAGCTTTCTCTCACGGAACAGATATCAGGGGATGAGCTGAGAGCTATTTTAACCAGGTCCAGTGAGGCACTGCTGTTGTTGGATGGGTACAGAGAAGGGAAGGACTTTTTTGATAAGTCCTTGAGGAAGTTTCTACTGGAAAAAAGAGGGTGCAGGGTGCTGCTCATGGCCTGCCCCGGACACTGCCCCACACTCAAAGACACAGTTGGAACAGAAGGGGTGCTGCACCTCCAAACACAAAGTATGACATAATGAGAACATTTTTGACCAACAAAGACAGACATTAAAACTTATGTTTTTACACAGACTGTGAGGTTGGATTTTATTATAAACCCAAATATGCTGCAAGTTGTTGAAATTAAAGTGCTCATATTATGCTTTTTGGCTTTTCCCATTCCTTTATTGTGTTATATGTCTTTTTTGCATGTTATAGGTTTACAAAGTGAAAAGCACAAAGTCCACCTCAAAGGGACTTACCATCTTCAACAGAAAACACTGTTCACAGATTGCTCCAAACAGATCAATTGTAGTCCAGCCTTTACTTGTGTGACAAACGTGCGTTACTTTGTAACACACGTTTTAATGCTCGCAAATGTGTTACCATGGCAAACCTCAAACTGTTTCTGACTGGCCACCAGTGTTTACGTACTGAGCATGTGCAACTCCCAACAAAGATGGAACAGAAGTGTGATGCTTCACTCTGTAGCTAAAACGGAGAGCTCGGCACACAGGGTAAGAAGAGGAGCTGCAGCAATGTGCAGTGCAACAAAAATATGGTGTTTTTCAAAATGAAGGCTATAAACCTATTCTGGTAGAACCTCTAAATACAATTATGAACCTCAAGAGGAGCAAAATATGAGCATTTTATATGTAAGACATGCAAATAAATTCCACTTTTATATCCATTACATGACAGCCCTGATTATCATTTTGAGTAAAATTATAACATGTAATAATTCTTTTTACTTTTTTTTTTTAAATCAAGGTACATTATTTAACCCATCCCCTACAGTAAGGATGGAGCAACTCAACAGTGTAATCGGTAATTCACGTTAGCTTTGTTTACGTTATTTGAATCTCCTTAAAGTGATTTTAGCTTCACCATCAAACTCTCTGTTTCCATCAGATCGGATAGTTCAAACACTTAATTAATGATTGCAGTTGTTTCAGTTTCTGTTCTGTGTCAGTCCAGGAGAAAAAGAAAGATCATTATTAGGGTCATTTGCTGGACTGCATGCAAGGCACAAATAGCTTCTATGTGCTATTAGTAAAAAGGGAAGTGACTATATAAGTATTACTGGCAAGAGAGCTAGCTGATTCCCGTAACATATGATTTTTTTATTTTTATTATTTCTGTGTGTTATCTCTTCGCCAGTAATTGGAGCATCTTATCGTACCAAATTCTGAGTAATTCAGATTTTCCTTCAGTCAACATGTTATCCTCCGGTATTATGCATGTTTGACTCATTTTCTCCCACGCTTATTGTATTGAAACTGCAACATAAACGTTCAAGTGGGTTTAGAGGAAGCTTTACTGAATGCCAAATTGAGTGTTTTCCCAGTGCAGTCAGCATTCATCTGCATGTTATTTCCTTTCTCCCATTCTTCCAAAATATTTCTGTATTAGGGTTAAATTGCCATATAAATTGAGAAAGACTAACAACGTAAGTCTTACTGAGGTGGAATGGATATTTATGGTGGTTGACGTATGTTGCAGATAAAAGACTAGGATGCCATGCTGGTTCATGAGCGGACAGAATGGATTCAGGAAATGTTATACAGTCCGTAATCCGACCCACAGGATCAATTGGGGTGGCAGTAGCTCAGTCCATAGGGAGATGGGTTGGGAACCGGAGGGTCACTGGTTCAAATCCCCGTATGGACCCAAAAAGTTGGGAGCGTGGATTGGTGGCTGGAGAGATGCCAGTTCACCTCCTGGGCACTGCCAGGTGCCCTTGAGCAAGGCACCGTACCCCCCGACCGCTCAGGGCGTGGTTCAGCTGGCAGCCCACTCACTCTGACATCTCTGCATGTAAAGGTCCTGAGCATGTGTGTGTATTTCAGGCCTGTGTGTGAGTACTAACAAAAAGTGTGTACACAGAGTGTAGTGCAGTAATTTCCCCATTGGGGACTAATAAACAAATTATCTTATCTTAAAGTCTCTTCTTTATCCACTTTTATACATCTTGGATTCCATAATGTTTTGTATAATTAATATGAATATGCAAAGTTACTAAAGCTATAATATAGATAACTAAAACGTACAATAGGCAACTAGGAGAAAATTAAAATAATTAAAAGTACCTTACAGTTGTGTTGAAGTACAACATTGTTGTAAAATGTTTGTTGAAGCACCATAATAGGAAATTCATGTTGTTTAGTTTAAAACAGTCCAAAAGAAAATTATAGTGTTATTAAAAGTCAACATTTACATTAATTAAAGTACTTGATTTACATCTGAAAAGGTACACAGCCTTGTTTGTTTAACAGTAATTTAGTCTTACAGTACTGCAAACTGTCACAGGAAGTGCTTTTATCTTGAAGTAGCTTATACGGAAGTTGTCAGTTGTGTATCCTTGCTAGCTTTGAGATGAACGTGAGATAAAACTGTAAAACATATGGTCCTCTTTGTCTTTGTAATGGCCTTAAGCTTCCCCTGACAAAATTGTGTTATACTCTGTTTACCTCATACGTTTACATGTTATTTTGTATACTTTTGTATGTCATTTGTGTTCTGTTTCCTATTTTTGCAATAAAGACAAACAAAAAAAAGATGAACGTGAGATGCTAGCTGTCCATGGAGATGCTAGATGCAAAACAACACCGTCAAGCTTAAGTTGTTCACTTTGATGTTTGTACATCTGCAACACATGGAACAGGAAACGTCCATAGTAAAAGAAAAGCGTGTTTGGTCGTCATTCGAAGGCATATAGGCATAGCGTACTCTCCACGGCTGATAAAATGTAATGATATTTAGGTGTAGCAAGCGAAACATTAAATTCCCGACATGTTTCTATCTGTCAGTGGCTCGGACACGCTGCTGTCCGCGCGGACGTACCGTCACTTGTTGGACAGATGTGTCCGTGACTGCACAGCACCTCGCTTCGTACATCCTCAAAATAATATCTTTCTCGCAAATGTATTCGTCTCTTCAGCTCAACCATCGAATACAGCATCAGTAAATAATACTTACGGCTTGTTTTTCCTGTAAAGAAATGTTTCGAGGTGTTGGTGAATTCTTAAAAAGGAAAAACACCAATCAATGTTGCGTTTAAATGTGTTAGCGTTACTGAGATTGTAATGGGTATAATATTACAGAAATTGAATTAACGTTGACGCAGTAATGCACAATTCACTAATAATTTAATATAAAAAAATATAAAAAAAAAATTAAATAAAAATAATTCTAATACAGCAAATAGGAATCCATTACTGTACTTCGTTACTTTTGTAACGTGTTAATCCCAACACTGATTATTGTGCACGTTTTGCTATATAATAGCTTGTATGGGACTGAGGACAGTAACAACATGGAGGTTGTTTGGTTAGAAATCTGGTTACATCAGAAAAACGACTGGAACTGGGTTACTTAAAGCTTTTTAAAAACGTTTATGACACTATTGGATCAATTGGTGAAAGCCTTTGCTCCCAGTGATGAATCCAGAGATAATCATCCTCCAATTCTGCAGTTATTCTCAGCACTATATTGCAGCATTTGAGCTCATTGTTTTGGTTGATGTAAATGGTCTGCATTCATAGGCTATAGTGCTTTTCTAGTATTAACGACTACTCAAAGCGCTTTCGCATAGTACAGGAACCATTCACACACACGTTCAAACACTGTGGCCTAGACTGCCATGCAAGGTGCCACCTGCTCATCAGATAAACAATTAAACACACATCTACACACTGATGGCGCAGCATTGGGAGCAATTTGGGGTTCAGTGTCTTGCCCAACGACACTTTGACATGCAGGGCCAGGTAACGACCCACCAACCTTCCGATTGGTAGACAACTGCTCTACCACCTGAGCCACATCCGCTGTCATCAACCTTGTGTCTAGTTGCAGCAAGCAGCTGTTTTTATTTCATATGAACTCACACACTCAGCCCAAGTACAGAGATTAAACAAGAGTGAAATTGGTATAACATTCATTGTGACGCCAGAAACACAAGTCCAAGTAAATGCTAAAGATGCCCCATATCTGCTGGATGAGTAAATAAGACAATCTTTGCTAACAAGTTTACCACAAGAACTTTATATGGTGATAATAAGTCAATAACTTTGACATCTCTCCATCTATTGCATTTATAGGTATTCAGCATGTGTGTGTAACTCAGGCCTGTTTGTAATGTGTGTAATGACAACAGAGTGTAAATTGTAATTTTCCTTTGTGGGATTAATAAAGTATACATTATTATTATAACAGCGGGTTCCTTCCTTTAGAAAACTTGGTTAGTTGTAGGTTGGTAGTAAACAAACAATATTCTCCTGTAAAGAGAAACCAAGGGAAATGTTTAGGTCATAAAATGATCATACACACATAAAACTAAATATACAACATACATAATATATTGTATTATTAATAAAACATACATATTTGACAAGGATTGTGCCTATACTCTGTGCTGTTGACTTAATTAAAAATATAATCATTGCAGTTAAAGCAAAACAACCCACCAAAATTACACATTATCCTGTTCCAAAGTGAATGATTAGCCTCCATGAGCTGTTGACTGCTGGTTAATTATGGACGACTTTGTCCAACTAATACTTGGCCATTAATACTGCGGAAATGGCTTTCACATAATTTTTTTTTATCCTGAGATGTTCTGCTTTGCTCAGCAAGTTAATGAATACATCCTGTAATCTGCAATCACAGCAGTGACTAATCGTCTGTCTTTGTGTTTCTTCATGCAAACTGGTGAAAATCAAATATACTGGCAATCTGGACAGACTTATCAGTCTTTTTAATGTTCAAAATCAGACAATTTGCATAAAAGAGTCATCATAAAATATCCTCTGTCTTTTTTGAATATTCCAATGTGTAATGTTAACACTTAGTGACTGCCCTAGTATGTTTAATTAAAGTTTCTCTTTTGACTTAAATCAAGACATCATCATTCCAAATAACAATCCATTCATCCATACATCTTCAGCCGCTTAACCAGGACAAAACAAATGATTACACATAAACATAACGCGCCGTGATCTCAGGTATTTCAACATGATCACAAAAGCTAGGGCTTTTCAGGCAAAATATCTCGGTTCTGTAGATCACAGTAAGAAATCGGCATGACTGGAAATACCAGATGGGTTGCGATATTTTGGAAATGAAGACGGTTTGGCATGGACAAAAGAGAAGTGGTTTATGATGCAACGGTGGTTTGACAAGCATCTCCTCAAGTTTCAATCATTTTTATAATTCAAACATGAGTTTGAGTTCACAGAGTAGGCCTATTCATTATTATTGAGTAGTAAGTATTTATTTTGTTGTTATTCTTATTTAATATCTAAAAGCACTATGTTTCTGGTAGTTCCAGTCCCTGTCTACTTTGTTTCACTAGAGGGTGCTATGCTCCTTCACATGAAGCCTCAGTGGGAGAGCTGTAGGTTACTGACAATTGATTAAGCCATGAAATTTAAGAATGTGAAAAAGGGTCAAAGGAAAAACATTATTTAGCCACAAAACATACAAAGAGCTATTTTTGGTGGCATTTGATAAAAAGAGAAGGTTCTTCTGAGGTAACTCTTGTACATATTCTTCTAAGTTACTGTCTATGCTTTGTTATCTTATTGTAGTCTTTGTCAGTTTTATTGTTTCCCTTCTTTCTTTTTTTTTTTTTTACAAAATTCTTAGCTCTCAGACAGGCTCAGTTGGTATGTATGTCCGAATGCTCTAATTCTTTTACACGAGTGGCCAAAATACTGTAACAGCAGCACAAAAACAGGAACACTTTTCATGTTTTTTTCTCCTGCATTGTCAATTTCTTTGGGGCATAGTAAAAATAAAAAGTGTTTCTGTTCCGAAAATACAACTGCTTTGTCCAGCTGTCCAAGATATTCTCCTCATCCATTTAATCTGAGAAAAATGCTTCTCTCTGAAACTCAACTCCCAAACATAGCTGATGCTATACCGCAACCCCCCTTTCTAGCACACACACACACACACACAGAGTTAACCTCATCAAAAAGGACGGTCTCCGACGTGCGCGGCCCCCATTTCCTACTTCAACTTCAACCTCCCAGACCAAAGAGGCGGTTTCATCATTTGGTAATTAATATTCTAGGGAAGAGGAAAGCATCAGGAAACAATTATTCAATAATGTATGGATGTAAATGCACACTGTGTCCACATGAAAACACACACACACACATGCACAAGCACATATATATCACCATGATCGACTCTTCCTCTCTTCTGAGATCAGGTTACTGGAGTGAATGTAGTGAATGTGCTGGATGGAGGGTGCTGGCTTATATACACACGTTGTGTTCTATATTCTTAGTAAAATGTTTACGCCAGAGAATGTTACTAGACAACTACGCTATGGTCAGATTCCAGCATAACTTATGCTTTTATGCAGCCAACAAGTAACAATAAGATGATACACTGATGCAAAATGTGACAATTGTGCATGGAGTACATAAATGCCTTCATCAAACCAAATAAATAAGCAAGCTGTTACAACTACAAATATATGTTCCAGTTTCAAAAGTGTGTGTTCCAGACCCGCCTAGAGTGGATATGCTTATTAATTTTATAAAACAATATAGACAGTCAATGGAGGAAATAGAAGTTAAAAGTAGAGGATCGTAAATATAAACTGACATTAAAGGACAAGATATACGAGGATGTGGTATAACATGACATTTTATGATATTAAATAATAGATGATGATGATATGATAGCTTTTTCATCTGAACAGCGGTTAACTGTCATGAAATGAAAAGATAAGACAGGAAGAAGACAAGATGATGGCATGTTATAATGTGACACGGCAAGACTTAACATGAAACGACACATCACATTAAAAGACATGTCCTGATGTGTAGTATATATGTTTATGTGTAAAGCACTTCAAAGTGTCATGTTGAAAGGTGCCATGCAAATACATAAACTGTATGCCTTGCCTATTTTTGTAATACAGTAGATAGTAAGTGCAATTATATGTGCAAAAGCAGTGAAATGTGGGAATGTTCCATTTCTATACTGCAACTTGGCAATTTGGTAGATGTCAAGGTAGCTTTGTGGCTAGATTCCCATTTCCAATAAGGCCCAGGTCTGATCCTCGCAACAGCTTTATTGCCCATTAAAATAACCCTAAAACGCACACATTATCACTAATACTAAGCCATTTAAATCAAAAACATAAATGCAAAAACCACACCGGTTATAGACTTGTTAAAGTACAAATAATTTTTCATAACTGCAGTACGTGCTGTACAGTGAAAGGGAGGATAGGGCATTGTGGGTTGATGGGTTGATGTGTTGATGTAAGCTAAAAGGATGCCACATAACTTCAGTCTGCATCCCCATAGTCTCTGCTGGCTCTGACCCAGTCTGTCTGGTAATTGGGATCAGATGAGTGGCAGCAAAAGCGAGGCGACCTGGGTTCTCCAGGACTCACACTAACCTGGAAGCATTTATTTTATGGAAAAGATGTTTAGTTAAAGTGCAGCGCTGCAGCCTAGCCCCTCTAATGACTCTCCAGCTCTTTTGCCCAGGCCTGCAGACAGAGCCCTGTGATGGATATGACTGGTGAAACAGGAACGAACACACAAAGACACGAACACACACACACACACACGCACGCACGCACGCACGCACGCACGCACACACACACACACACACTTCCATCACTGTGCACCGTGATGGATATGACTGGTGAAAGCTCTGAACACTGTTTCCTGAGTCCTTCACTTCCTTCCTCCCAGGCCTCGGTCAGCCAAGCTGAGCCAGGTTTCACTAGACTCGGGTCGGATTGGATTGCAGATTAACTGGCTTCCTGTCCAATCCGTTGGCTGCGTTCATCTGCTTTCCTAACGGTCACTTTTATTTATGAGCAAGCGGTGACCTTATTGAGGATGAATGAGTCTCTTCAGGATGGATGAGATCTTGGACGAGATTGGTGATTTACAGAGGGACAATGTTGTTTAGAAGTGAATTGGCGAGAAGGAAATATATAAACATTTTTTTCTCAAATAAGACTTAATAAAGAAATGTAATAGAATAGTGTGTCTATGTATATGCACAGGCTTTTCCTTACATCCAACAGCTTCCACCCCTCTTTATTGGTGCAGTATATGTTTTCTCTTGCTGCACTACAGTAAACGGCAGCAGAAGTTTTTCGAAGCGGTTATTACACTGCAAAAATCTCCACCCAAACAAGACATTTTTGTCTATTTTTTAGCCCTGAAAGTCTTATTTTCATAAGACAAGTGGGGAAAAAAAATCTGCCAGCGTGGGTAGATATTCTAGTACAAATTACTAACTTGAATCAAGTATCTTTTTTTGCTATTCTAGTGCAGTCATCTGTCTAATTCTGTCTTGTTTCAATGAACTCACTTTTCAATGGAAATGAGTAGAAATAATGCCTCTGCAATATCAGATTTTTAAAATTTGTTTTACTAGCATAGATACAAAACGTTTTCCTACCAGTATTTGGTCTAAGACGAGTGTTTTCTATAGTTTATCCAGTCATTTAAATGTGCAAAAAAAAAATATATATATATATATCTTCTAAAAAAAATGTCCAGATATATAGACAAAAGTCTAAGTAAAAACGTTTATATATTATAATAAACAGCAGGTCATGCCAGACAGATTTATACTATTTTTTTGTTTTTGTCGTTATTTCTTTAAAAAGAATTGGCTGAGTACTTAAATTGTAAATTGGGTCCATTGTCATTACCTCCACCATCCCATCACTATAGGGCTCCACCGCCACCCACCCCACACCTTTAATCCTCCCCCCCCCCACCTCTCTCCTGCTGGCAGCCCTTGATTACACTACACGTCTCCTGGGGGAAGGTTTAAACTCCTCAGAGATAGTAATATCGAGGGCACTACTGGCTAGTCACTTCAGATCAGGGCGGGGGGAGGAAATGGCGACGGACATAAAGCTAAATATATAATTCCTCCCATGCCGGTAATCACGATGTCCAGACGATTTGAAATGACAGTTTAACCACTTTAAACTGAGGAACGCTTTGTTCAGATTTGAGAAGCAGGAGGTGTGTGCTGAAGCGTCTGGTTGTTCACTACGATGGTCGGGGAGCCTCTTCTTGGGTATAGAGGCTGTCCAAAGGGACCCGTGTGGTCCTCTCTAAATGCACGTTTAAACTCCATTGACTTAAAATGGCTCGCAGACCAGACAGGAGCAATTCTGTGAATGACTGACATGCCAAGAGCTCCGGAAGGAAACACTCTCACCGCTCGGTATTAGTTCACCTGATTATTAGGATATCCAGCTTCCTCCTAAAATGGCCGGCCATTTCCCTGTTAGAGGCAGTAAGAGCACCCACCTGGATTAGGACTAAACATGGTCTGCATTACACCAGGCACAACAAGGCCTCATGGCACACATCTATAAATATGAATAGGCTAATCTGCACACATTCTTTTCTGCAAGCCAGTTACTACATCCCTGAAAGGGTCAGATATACTCTTATGAACATCTAATCCATTATAAAAAAATCTTCAATTTGCATATGCAGAGATTTTTGTTCCAGACAGGCTCTCTCTTGGTGTGTGTCCCCCCCACCTCCTATCATCAGATCATCACATTGAAAGGGTAGAGTGCATTTTGTATTCACATGCTGATTGGATCCTTGATGACATCTTCAGGGTGGCTTCACACACTTTGAAACCCTTACACTCCAGAGGTGATGAGGGGAAGAGCGAGAGAGAGAGAGAGAGAGAGAGAGAGAGAGAGAGAGAGAGAGAGAGAGAGAGAGAGAGAGAGAGAGAGAGAGAGAGAGAGAATAAGAGGTGTGTATGTGTGGGATTTGTCCAATTCTGTCTACACCAAAGTGGTCGGCTCCTCAGTGGTTCAGCTGCTGCAGGAGCATACTGATACTCAGAGTGTAATCACAGGCGGCACAAAGGGAAGACAGAAGACTATTTTTCACACACGCAGTGGCTATACAATATTATGTAGGTTGTGTTGGGACACTAGTATATTAGACCATGTTATTGATCTTCTCTCAAAAGATATCAATAATGCAATAAAAGAATCTTCATGAAAAGAAAAGAAATTGAGAAGAAGAATGCTAAGAGGGGAAGAATGAAGTAAGAGAGGATGGAGAGACTGTAATAAAGAGGAACAGTTACAGGACTTAGATTTCTTTTCCTAATAAGAATTTTAATAGTATACACTTGGGGCTGTATTTGATATTTGGGCATTCTGAAAACAGTAAAAGGATTAATTTGGATTTAATAAGCACTCCGCAACAAACATAACTTCAAAAATTACCATTTTGCTAATTTAAAGTGAGGCTGCACAACTTTTGAAAGTTGAATGTATTTTTCCTCTTACAAATGAAAACTATCTCAAAACAAACCGTTGATCAATTCAGCCTCACTCGGTGTGGTATGACCAGTGGCTCAGGTTGACTACAATATCTAAGTTACTAAAACGTAACTTAGATATTGCTGAATAACTGAAATTACTGAGTCAATTTGTTGATTTACGACTCTTCCCTACTTGTGCTACTTTTACATTATATTTTAGCATTTACCATTATATAAACAGACATCCCATACATGTCCCCATTTGCCCCCTTTATTAGCAAAAGTTATGTTTTACCTCTTGAGATAAATGGATTTAAATGTAATGTTTCCTAGTGTCCTGAAATTCTGTTTTGAACATCCAATTTGCATTTTTTTGTCATGCAAGAATCAGACATTGCTGTTTTTTTAGTAAAAATACAGCTTTAAGAGTTGTAAGTAAAAGCAGTAAGTCCAAAATGTGTAACTGGTTATCTATCAGTTGGACTATGAATTCAAATGTGTACCAAACTAATTTATATATTTTTGTGAGGAACCACCAAAAGGACACACCAATACTTACACAAAGACAGACCTCAATTGCTCTCACACACGCACACGCACACACACACACACACACACACACACACACACACACACACACACACACACACACACACACACACACACACACACACACACACACACACACACACACACACACACACACACACACACAAAAAAAAAAGGCGGTACTAGTAGTAGTAAACATTTGAAAGGAACAGGGGTAATTCACTTGATAAATGTCAACCAAAATGAAGCTATCAGCTGAAAGCAATTTCCTTGTGCTTGCATGTGTTCTGCGCCAAGGACTTGGGAGATTTTCACCCCTCCATCGATCATGAAGCCTCTGTTTTAGGCCAAGGTACACAATGCCCTCAAATTGCTGACATATGGACCTAGAATCACCACAAAAAGCTGCCATTTCCACCCCACCCCTCGTCTGTCCCGACCCAGCCACTCCTCTGCTAAACTCTTGTTTATCCAACGACTCTCGTCTGTTTAGGCCATTAAAGCGAAGCCATTCAGGGATACAGAGGGCCAAGGCAAATGTAGTAAAGCCACAATCTGTAGCGTGCAACTTGGCGCCGCTACCAGCTTAAACCAAAAATGACACAAAACCACCCTAGAATCTGCATTGTCACTAATCCTCAATTCATTTTGTCCATTCAAAAGACTTGGGACAGCATATTGATTAAGATTTAATTAGTAGTTTGCACTGTCGCAGTGCTGTAATCATCAAATGCCTGGTTGGTTATAAGAGCAAAGTGTGTGGGCAAACCTTTAAAATAAAATCTGTGTGCCATGTGGGCTGCCTGCGACCTGTAGCAGAGGAAGCAAAATAAACCATGATAAAGATGAACACACCGACCACATAATAGTATGAAAAGCCTCTAGCTGGTGTAAACAGCAGATAGATGAAAGCAGAGACATGTGTTTGTTGCTGGCTAGGTTTCCCATTCGTACCTTTCTCGTTATTGTTGCTCTTTGGATAACTACTCATACAAAAATTCATGAACGTGGCTTTAAAAGTGCAGTTATTTAAAGGCAAAGAAGGCCAAATGCACATCATTAAAAGCTCTTTTCCCAATGGACATTTGTGGTGCCAGCAGCCAGGCCCTGGAGGCCTGTACACAGGAAAAGTCCATTATCACTCTGACTAATGGAGAAGGGGGCGACTTCAAACCAACAGTGGAGAAAAACAAAACAAAACGAGAGAGAAAGATGACGCACATCGTATAAAGTTCTTTAATGGACTCCATAAATAATGTTACTTTCCCGACTTTATTGTTGAGAGTGTAGCCATTTTATCAATCCTAGACACAGGCAGAAATTAAAAGTTTTTTTTTTTTTTTTTTTTTTTTTACCCAA
>NC_048422.1:12536193-12537850 GCF_013103735.1 Etheostoma cragini
CCCCCCCCCCCAAAGCCTTATTGAGTCACTGTCTATTACAAAAATGATAAGAATGACATGTTGCTTCTGTCATGTGCGTCCATCGGATCATCATCATATTTTTAGCTATAAACAAAATATCAACCATAAGACCTTTTAGTCAGCCTAACAGCTCCTTGGTCTTGGCAGCAAGCTGTTTGTCAATGTCCTCTGCAATGTTGTCTGCCATCTGCTGAATCTGGGAAGGGGGACGGAGACAGAATAAGGATTTTAAATACACCACCACCTTGGGCTCCTCTTTTACCTCCAGTATATGACTGGTAAAGGATGTGGTTGCCATAGTTTCGTATGTTACTAGGCTCTAATTATCAGTTACCTCCTCTTTTCAGTTTTGTGACTCATCTCTTGCATCTAGCCACTCATCACAACCTCCCCTTAAACTCCCCCTTCTCCAACTGACCTAGCTATTCTCTATGTGTAATAGCACAGTCGTCTTTTTTCTTCTCCTACCTGTTTTTCCACGAGTCGTATGGTGTCCTCTGAGTGTCCTTCCTTGGTCTTTTTGACCTGTGTGACAGCATTAGATCGCACTTTCCTTAGTGAGTCTTTAGCCTTGTTGCCGAACTGTTTGGCCAGCTTGGCAAGGTTTTCTCTATGTTCCCGCGTTACTCTTCAGGGAATGGACGAGATGAGGGAAAAGAGAGAAAACAAAAGATAGCAGAGAAGAAACAGAACAGAGAAGATAAGAATCCATGGACGACAGGTAAATGGATTATACCAAGCAAAGGTCCACACACACACACACACACACACACACACACACACACACACACACACACACACACACACACACACACACACACACACACACACACACACACACACACACACACACACACACACACACACACACACACACCTGTGCCCGTCTCTGTTTGCAATTTGAAGATAGGATGAAGGATGATATAAGCTCGACTGTGGGTTCAAGTATCAGCTCTTCTCAAAGCGGGACAATACATTTTAGCAAGTGATGAAATAGTTGCAAAGATTTTGTATGTAAAAAAAGAAAATAATCTAACAGTGTTGGATAAAGGGTACTTCTTACTTTTTAGAGGAGTTGATACAGGAGAATAAGACAAACAAATGTAAAAACTCTACTAACCAAGAAAGACTCTAAAACAACCACACAGAAACACATAACTATGCAGAGACAAACAAATGAAAAAACAAAGTCCTCACTGCAAATGAGAATGTTAAGTGCTTGTAAGCATGAAGTCTAATCATTTTAGTTCTGACTCGAAAGCTACCATCTAACAACAATCACTTGTTGAGGTCTCAGACCAGAGCTGAACCATCCGTCATCCAAACAACTTTGTATTCACTTTGCATTTTTTAATCACTCAGAAAATCCTTCTTCCCATTTTACTCTCCCTCTGTGTCCTTAATTGGCTTTTTTCTCCGTTGTTTTTGCCTTGGGGACTATTTGCAAACAATCCAAGTGCAGCGTCTATTTACCACCAACAATACGGCCTAATTACTGATTCCAGGGCCAATCAAGGAGCGCCTTCTCTTTGAAAATGCAAATGGAGGCTTGAAGCGTGCCGAGGCTGATTGCAGGGGGAAAGCAGTCTGACTCTTGTCCTCCTCTGCCAAACTAACACCTGCTGCTCCACACACA
>NC_048422.1:12537955-12544399 GCF_013103735.1 Etheostoma cragini
ACACACACACACACACACACACACACACACACACACACACACACACACACACACACACACACACACTCACTACCCCCCAACACACACACACACCAATGTGTGTATATGTAAATAAAAAATTTAATAATAAAACACACACTGTATATACACACAGAGTGGTTTATTGAGTGACGGATTGTTTTTTGTGAAGTTGTTTGACTGGGCAGAGAGAAAGAGAGATGTAGAGAGAGAGGTCTAGTCAGAATAGAGAGTGCGACCCGACCCTCACATCAACACACTGGGGGTCTCTATACAGCTACAAACAAAAGTCCATAAATCTGTCAGTTACAGGTATTTATTAACGGAGAAATTTAAAACCATGGATGAGACTTGCTGTAAGGTTTAGGTTTATGATAATGTAGTCTGTGTATTGATTTTTTCATTGATTTATTGGTTACTTATGTGGTCTATAAAACCTCAAAAATGTAAAATGCCTGTCATAGGTTAATAGATCATAAAAACTGATGTCTTAATCTTTTTTTGTCAAATAAATGTAAGAACAAAACAACCATTGTACCAAAAATATCAATTAATATTTTGTCATTTGAGTAACTGATTGATCAGATCACCTAATCATTTATAGATGTGTTAGTGTTAAATGATATTGGTTGCGGGGAAAAAAAGAGGAGTAACAGAAGAAAAGCTAAAGGTGCAAGAAGAAGATAGAAACAAAGAAGGAAAGAGTTTCTGCCCATGGGGGTGTGTATGTGTTTCAGAAAGAGACTCACTTTGGAACGGGCACCTTGATGATCATCCCGTCCACCTCTGGGTTAAGGTTCATGCTACTCTGTCTAAGGGCATGGGTGGCAGCCGCTGTAGCCTGGGAGAGAGTGAGAGAGAGAGTGACACACACGGACGGACGCACGCGCACACACACACACACACACACACACACACACACACACACACACACGCAATTGTGTGGTTGCTTCGAGCCTTGGTGTCAATGGAAAAGCAGCGCTGCAACCGCAGGTAGTGGCCCAGCTCCAGCTGGTAATCATTAAGGTGTAGTGGTGTGTCTGTGTGTGTGTGTCTCAGGGGAATCCCATGCAGTGTGGAAGTGCCTTGGGCCACTGTCAGCGCTCGGCCCTGTGGGACAGGACTGAGAGGTTGCAGGGCAGGGCGTTGACCCATGCTGACCTCACAGGCAAGTCTGCTTGTGTGTTTGCGTATGATACATGGATACACATACACACACATGTGGGGTGGAGTTTGTATGTATTCATTTTTTAATATTTATTTCTAAATATAAAATGAGCTAATTGCTTATTCGTGAAGATGGGAAATGGAAATTATCTTGAGGTGAGCACATGTACATGTATGTTTACTTTAACTAAGAGAACATGTAAACACTTAAATTGTATTGTGGTCAGATTTTGCATGTGGCCAGCTCCTTACCTTATGTGGGGGTAAAAGGGAGGTCTCTACTGGGTTTAACCAATATGGTGGAAGGCAGAAGTCAACACATTTGGAGATCAGAGGCATTTTTAGGTCTTTAGGCACCGTTGTTTTTTAAAGCCTATGTTGCAGAACTAAAAACAGAACATTTCCTCACACCGTCCTCTGTAATGATACTGCTATTTTTAGGTAATTAAACCACAGCTACAACTACAAAAACTACAGTTGGATGAACATTACATTCAGTGATGCTTGCACTGCTAAGACTTTTAAAAAGTTGTGTCGTAAATTGTATTTCCTTACTAGGCCTCATCACAGAACAATACGATTTTTAATTAGATTTTTCAGGATCCTGGTATTGTATTATGACCTCAGAGCCATTTAAATGTTTTACCTGTGCTTTTCCATCTATGTTCACTGTTGCAAAAAGTCACTGTATGCTGTGTTTTTACTGAAAGTAACTTAGACCAGCCTCATGTCTGTGAAAATAGACATTAGATTCCGTTAAAATCTGGCATCATCCCACATTACACTGTTTGTCATGTAACTGAACATACATATTGGTGTGAATGTAAAGTAGACAAACAGATGATCTGATCAACAGCCATGTCCATCACAGATCAGAGAGACTTGTCCAAACTAAGATCAAAAGTGAAAATTAATGCAACTACATCAATAGAAATAAATAGATGGACACATTTTTGCGAAAAAACTATTACTCAAAATATAAACATCTGCAGAAAATGTCATTTTCAGCTGTTGTCTAACATGGCTTATTGAAAAAGTTGGGGGGAAAAATGCAACTAATATTTCCCAAACACCATCTGTCTTCTTTTTAAAGGGAGGAGATAATCAGAAGAGCATTATGTGTTTTGTGATTGAACAAGTGATTCAATGTCAATGTGGACGCTGGCTGGAGAGGCAGCTGTGCTGTAAATGCTCAATGATATCTCAACACAACCCATGATACAGATACGCTGTTAACCCTTGTGTTGTCCTCCTGGGTCAAAAACGGACAAATATTTGACAATTTTGTCCCTTTTTCAGACTTCTTTTTAGTTTTTAATAACTTCACCTTACAACCACTAGTTTTACAGTACTTTTTGGAAATTATGCTCAATAACCCTCATTTATGTAGAATTATACCTAATATTTGAGAAATTATGAAAATATTATGAATTATTTTGAACTTTGACTTACTAATAGTCAAGATCAGAGGAGCACACAGACGAGTTTACAGTTGTATTTGTAAAGATCGTTGGATGGAATCCAATACATTTGTTTTTGTGGTAATTTGGTTAGAAAGATACCCATATTTCAGATATAGACATTTTTTAAAGGGGTCACATTTGACCCGAGGACTACAGTACGGTTAAGAGGTTCTGAAAAGTCTTGGTCCACAGTCACACAATACATTGATATCAGCTAATTAATGCATTGGCTTCTTCGAAATTTATTAAAAAGTGTATTTGTTTGGTAGGCATGCAGGCAGAAAAATAAGCTTGCATGTAACTCGAGATAAAAACAGTGTCAAACATAAAAACTTGATTCACTATATGCAATAATCCAGCCAATACTACATAAGAAACAGTCCTACAGTTAAACAGTGCATACAGATATGATGAAGGAAGCCAAATCCTTTGAATTACTGAAAACAAAGTCACACTTATCAAACCAATTCTGCAACCGCTTAACAATTCCCTTAGCTGAGCTTTACAAAGTGTGCAAACCGAGGAAAAAGAACATATCATTTCCTTTTTCTTTTTTTTTTACCCCTTTCTACTTCACTCCCCACTCTCAACAGCTCCTTTTGGTGTTATCCGCTGGGGGGGAAAATGGCAGCGAGATTAAAGGAATTTATTTGTGTGCATTAAATTAATTCATGAAGTTTCTTTTCCTTTGTCAAAATC
The DNA here is from genome assembly GCF_013103735.1 of Etheostoma cragini. Lineage (NCBI taxonomy): Eukaryota > Metazoa > Chordata > Actinopteri > Perciformes > Percidae > Etheostoma > Etheostoma cragini. Next base: position 12,541,303 of record NC_048422.1, read on the forward strand.
ATCCAGAGCAAAGGCCTCTGGTTGCTCTCTTGGAGTGTGGGGTGATAGATTCAGCCCATACCTATGTTTGATTGTTCTCAGCATCAAATTCATCACCGTTTCCTCTTTCTCGACGACCACTCCGGTGGTTATGGAAACCGAGGGGAATTTCTTTAGATAGGCTGGGGAGGTTCTGGTTAATATGTTGAGGAGAAATTACACTGAAGTTCCACATCAAAAGCTTGACGGCACGGTTCAAAGCAAAGAGGCGAGCAGAGAAAAATGTGTGCGAGAGTCCGCGCTTGTGTGTTTAAAAAGTCCTGAAGAAAACACTTCATGAACAAAGTGGTGGGATGCTTTAACATGAATACACACTCATCCGAAAAACACGCGCACGCACGCACACACACACACACACACACACACACACCAAATTGCCTCCTGATCTAAGCATGCTGGTTAGTAAAGCAGTGTTAGTATGACTGTGCCTTCCCAGGCTGCCCTTAATGAATGAATAGAAAACAATGGTAGGGCCTCTGGAGTGCCTGGTAATGGATAGGCATCATTATAAGTCTATTAGCTCTGGGTACTGAGGACTCACCTCTGTGTGGGACATGGGTAACTTAGGGCACGACATGGGTGGTGTGTGCGTGCACGAGTGTGTCTGCTGGTGTGTGTGTGTGGTCTGTGGTTGGAGCTTCTGGAAAGAAAATAGACTCCCCAAAAGACTATTCAGCTGGATCTAGGTGGAAGACTGGATTTCCAGATTTAAGATGCTTATAAATACTTAGATATGCATGTTGGTTTGTGATATTTTGAAAGCACATCTCGTGGGTTTACAAAAGGTGACTGGTAGAAAAAAAGAAGGTGCTTTTGTAACAGACAGGTCGTTCTCCAAAAAAAGAAAACTGCCTTTGAATGTCATCTTTGCTTGGTTAAAAACTGGTTAAAAACAGGCCACCCAATCATGTTACAATGGCTTCTTTTTTTAAACTTGTATTGTCCTAAACATGTGAAGACCTTTCTACTCATTTTATTGTGTTTAGCTTGTATTCTTAGCCATGCTAGCAGCGCAGCTGGTTCATACTAAAATGACTGACTGTTCCTCGAGTACCACAATGAGGTTGAGATATGTAAAATGTCTATACAATTATCGGATGGATTGCCAATAAATTTGGTACACAAATTCATGCTCCCCTCAGGGGGAATTGTAATACCAAATACAATGTTAGCATGCTAACACGTTAAAATTAGCATTGTCATTGTGAGCATGTTAGCGTGCTGACATAAGCATTTAGATTAGAGTAGAGCCTCACAGTGCCAGCAACGTGGTTGTAGAATGTTCTCTACCAAGCCCTTTAAATCATGTGTTATTGTAGTTTGTTTTATTACTTTAAATAATTACTATTATCAGGTCTCTGAGTAACATATTATACATGCAAACATCACTTGGAAGGTGGTACTATTCAATATTCCTCTACATCTAAACTTAATTCCTCAGGGAGTACATTATGTTTTCTTGCATTCCTGTCTATGATTCCTTATTTTAGATATTCAAATATTGTTATGCATGTGTGTTTGTCACTCTTTTAGCGTAGTATACAATGCATATAAACACATTAAATGTATGCTTATTGGGAAGAATTTAACACCTCAACTCTATATTTTACGTCATTCATTTTTCATAGTCTCTTGATTTGTGTAATTTACAAAAAGACTTTGTTCAGTCATATGTGCTTTTCACTGCACGATACATATGTATAAATTTGTACTAAAAACTGATAATATTTGCACAGTTGCATTTCAAGAGAAGGGGAGCAGAAATAAATAGAACAAATAAAAAAGAATTTGAACACAAAACACAATGTAGCTGTATATCAGCGCAATGCTTAATGACAACATCAAAGAGAACTAAATCCTCAACGATGACTGACTCTGGATACATGATTGCATAATGCCGTGTTAAGTGCTAATAAAAAAGCATATTTGGATTTTCCAGACCACCAGAAAGTCTGGCCACTAAAAATGTGAGTGGCCCCCACTGACCAAATTACTTTCTGGAGTTCTGATTAGCACAGTGTTGTATCATCTAAGAAGGAAAAGAAAAAGGAGTTAAAAAAGAAAAGAAAAATAATCCATTCCTTCCTAACCTGGGGGTAAAATGAGGTCATTTCCTATTCTGTGACAACTCACATGCAGACATAACCACATCTCAGTGCACGCACACACAGAGTTTGGCTTCATGTTGCTATCTTTCACTCGAGAACAAAGGGCTACCCGAGTGATCAATCAATTAACATCTGAGACCCAGTTGGAGAGAGACAGGCCGGTCAAGTTTCATTTACACAGAGATGGGGGCTTAGAGTTCTGGCCTGGCTCACTTTTTCCTTCTGTGAGGACCGTCTACCTGTCTGTGCTTTGGATTATTTTTGGTAAAGCTTTTAGTTACTGTGCGCTTGTTACTGTTACTTTTGCGTGAAACAAACAGATACCGCTAGGATGAATCTGTACATGTGTGTCCTTGTGTTTGTGTGTGTGTGATCGTCGTACCTCTGGGAAACTGCTCATGTTGACCATAATGAGCTGAGGGGATTTCATGGAGACCTGTCCCAGTTGGTTGAGAGGGAACTTCCCATCTTGTGTCGTCACCACAATGTGATCCAGAGCACCTAAACAAATACAGAGAATTGTTTATTTACGATTGTATTTAATTATTCAGAAAATTCAAGGCATCATTTTAGTAGTGATGTGCATTGCACCCTGAATTTGTGCATCTACACATCTGAAGACCAACTTGATCCGGTAATATTGCTGCAATTAATGCACTAGCCAAGACGATTGTGATTTGTTTTAAAAAAATGCCAATAAACCAGAGCACTTTTGTCCTATCCCAGAATGCTGCGTGAAATCTTCAGACTCCTCCGCAGCGCTGTGGAGGAAGGTCCAACAAAGCGAGACTATCATCCACCAAACTGAGATGAAAGCTCAACAATCAGTTTTTTTCTATGCAGTTGTTTTGGTCTGCACTAGAGCTCAAATGACTTCCCATCTTGTGTCGTCACCACAATGTGATCCAGAGCACCTAAACAAATACAGAGAATTGTTTATTTACGATTGT
>NC_048422.1:12544499-12546429 GCF_013103735.1 Etheostoma cragini
CTTCCCATCTTGTGTCGTCACCACAATGTGATCCAGAGCACCTAAACAAATACAGAGAATTGTTTATTTACGATTGTATTTAATTATTCAGAAAATTCAAGGCATCATTTTAGTAGTGATGTGCATTGCACCCTGAATTTGTGATAATTTATGTGTGTGATAATTTAAGATAATTTAAATTTCAACAATGTAGACTGCTTGAAATTTACTGTTATCTCATATCTATTTTCATGTCATAAAAGGTATATTGTTATCAGATTAGTTTTTTTATCAGTATAGTCAAAGTATTGGTTGGGCTGTGGTAATTATGCCAGCTTTTGCAGACTGAGTGACTGACTGTATGTTTTCCATTATATTTAGTCAGACATATTAAGAAATAGACAGATGAATGTGCAGCAGAAGCCAAATTCTGCATGAGTAAGAAAGAAAAAGAATGTTGAGACCACTGTCATAGTGTTAAGAGTTTCCATGATCTACTGTCTCTCCTCACTGTCAACACTAAGAAACAACGGTAAGTTTGCCAACATGAGTGGACTTCTGTCCCGCTCTCCCTTTACTCCCTCACTCCATCCTTCCGCCCCTCTCCCTCTCCTCCATCTGGCTAACCTCAGACGCAGTTGTTTCCTTCTTCTCCACCTCTGCCTTACATCACTCGCTCCATGCTTACCCATTTGGGGTTGTGTTGGTGGCGTGTGCGGAAAAGGAGAGGTGGGGGTGTGTGAAGGGGAGGTGAGCCGATGGTTTAATTTTAAAAATCTATTTATTATCTGATTTCAAGGGCAAAAGAAACATAGGCGTACCAGTCCACCAGAGATTTGATGCAGAAGAAGAAATTAAAAATAAAAGGTTGGTATGATGTGATGAAATTAATACCTTTGATTTAAAGGCGGCAACCCTACTGGATCACTGACATACTGTCTACCTGCCTGCCAAATATTCTGTCTCCCTCTTTGACTTCAAACATCTATTTGTGTGCAGCTCCAAACCTGCCTGTCCATCGCACAGTGCCTCTCTGTGTGTATACAGACTGTTCATGCCCATATCTCTGACCTTCTGCCTGTCCATCTTTGTTACCCGTGCCTTGACAATGAGCACCTACACATCTGCTAATACTTTAGGAGAGCAGGCAGGCAGACAGACAAAGGTGGAGGGTGAGGAGGAGAACGGGGGTTGAGAGAAGAGGAAGGTCAGTGAAGGACGGCTAAGAAAGCATTTGCAAATTGTTCATCAAGTTTTCAAATACTGACAATATAATGAATACAAAATAAATGACAGTATACCTCTTCATGGACACTTCATGGACACGTATTGCTTTTCATCTAAAAATGTTTTGGTAAACAATAAACAGGCAATATTATTTCTAAAGTTGACATACTAGAGATGTACACAATTAACCAATGGAGGGTTTCTCATCCACCTAGTCCATATACACCACGTTCCACTACTGAGATTGCTCCGTTGCTGCTGAATGTCCCTCATTTAGGCCAAATATCCGTTACTTGGGCTTTCTTTGGGTTAGCCTTTTAAAATCTGGTCGATTAACTAGGACTATAGTTGACTGCTCGTCAGATCTTTGCAGGTTAAATCTAGACAGCTAGCTAAACTATCTGTCCAATCTGAGTTTTCTGTTCCACAACTAAAACAATATTTTGAACGTACACATGTTCCACCAAAACAAGTTCTTTCCAAAGGCAATTTTGCAGAGGCGCCCTTAAGGCCTTAAGGTGCTTAGCACTGGCCAAGACGATTGTGATTTGTTTAAAAAAAATGCCAATAAACCAGAGCACTTTTGTCCTATCCCAGAATGCTGCGTGAAATCTTCAGACTCCTCCGCAGCGCTGTGGAGGAAGGTCCAACAAAGCGAGACTATCATCCACCAAACTGAGATGAAAGCTCAACAATCAGTTTTTTTCTATGCAGTTGTTTTGGT
>NC_048422.1:12546529-12607422 GCF_013103735.1 Etheostoma cragini
CAACAAAGCGAGACTATCATCCACCAAACTGAGATGAAAGCTCAACAATCAGTTTTTTTCTATGCAGTTGTTTTGGTCCGCACTAGAGCTCAAATGACAGCGCAAATAGCTGTAAACACAACACTGACATACCATCACCTTTTAAGTTGACATGTTGTTAGCGTGCAGTTGCTGATTTAAATATCCAGCTGTTACAGAGCAACATTATCATTCATTTGGAGTTGTGTTTCTGGCCCCCTGGTGACTGTATGTCCAACATTCACCCTGATTACAGTGGTTTTTGGTCACCATCTCCTATTGGAAATATCTGTCTCTTTAGCAACTAAATGCTAAAATTATGCTTGCTTACTATGTTTTCTACTATGTTTGTTTGTCAGCTGTTGGTTGCTGGATAGGTAGCTTACAGTTGGTTTTTAAAGCGTTCTTGCTTAAAACAGCTGTCGGCTGTGTTTGGAAAAAAAATGGCAAGAGAAGATTCGGGAGTAATAGGGAATCAAAACAGTCAAATTGCGGGCCGTGAAACCAAAACAATAAGCTGAAAGATGCTGAAAAGGGAGTGGAACTGCTGAGTCAGGTTATCGTTATCTATGGGTTTATCACTACGAGTAACCCCCTTTTACATATAAATAGTCATTTGATCCTTTTTAAATATTAAAATATTGATTTTGGCAGCTTTAAAAAAAAAAAGTTGAATTCTAAATGAACAACACTTGGCAGTTTTACAGGTTGTCTTACCTTATTCTCTTAACACATTTGTGGGGATTACTTGCTTGCACTATTTCCTGGTTGGACCCGTGACTCGCCTTTAATTTGCCAGGCAACCAGCGCAGACTCTAGTCCCAGTCTTGGCCAAGAAATTGTTCCAGCAACTTGTCATTTTCACATTTTTATTATACTGCTCTTTAGAGGTGCTGGTAGAAATATTTGGTTTCCTTTAGACAGAGCCAGGCTAGCTCTTTCCCTCTGCTTCCAGGCTTTATGCTAGGCTAAACTAATCAGCTGTAGCTTTATCTTCAAAAAACAACATGAGTGCGATATAGGTTACCATATCTAACTCTCTGCAAGGAAGTGAATAATAGTATTTCCCAAAATGTCAAACTATTCATTTAAGCTCCAACAGCTCTTATCTATAATAGGAAGACATATTGGTATCTAAAGGATATAAAGTATTTCTAGGCATTTTCTTTCCAGTACGGTTGTTGTTTAATGTCTTTGTCTCCTCTGTCTTAAAGTTTCCATGGAAACAGCTTGTTTTTGGGCCAGATTGCCCATCTATGACTAACCACAATATGGCGGCCACAGCACTGATCCCATCTCATGTATCTATGACTTTCTGCTACATGTTTGCCACACACAAACAAACACATGAATGCACACGTACAGTATGCCTTCATTACTACGCACACAACAGCACATGCAGGCATACCCACACACACATGCTCATAAGCCTAATGAGAGCCAGATGAGAGGTTCATGGAACAAATATACACACACACACACTTGCACAAGACACATACACACATTCGGACAACTGACGTCATTCCATTTCACCATCTCATCTCTCCTGTCAGCTCTAAGTCCTGCTGTCTCCCTGGATTACTGTGCAGCTGGAAAGAAGAGAGGAGGACGGATGACGTGGAGGACAGCATGGAGTGGATAGAGAGATGGAGCGAGAATGACAGGATGGAGGGAAGGAGACAAAAAATGACAAGAGAAACAGAAGGAGATGGAGGGAACTCTTGCCCTTTGAACAAATGATTCCCTGTGGGGTCAGGAAGAAATTGGAATCAAAAGTATGAGACACAGATTGAAATTATCATATGGGTGGAGGCCAAAAAATAAAGCTGGGAATCGTTGGAAAAACCAAAGAGAAGAGTAAGTAATGGAGAGATATAAAGGGAGGGACCGAAGATATAAAAATGACTCAGACCTAGAAATTGCTGAATGATGAGTGGAAAAAGAAAAAAACTGAAGGAAACACGGTGAAGAATGGACAGACAAATTAAAAAAAAAATACAAAAAATTGTTGGAGGAAACCAACAAGACAAGACAAGACACGGAGGTGTTAACCATAAGAACATCAACATTGTTTTTATGCTCTCTTGCATGTTGTTTAAAAGTAAAAAGACTGCACATGCTGCAGATCCAATGTTGCAGAGAGTGCACTTTCAACTGAGGAGGGAAAAGGAGTCAAAGCCCAAACACTTTAAGTTTTGAAGTCTGATTCTAATGGTAGCCTCCTCCCTCGGGAGCTTCCATTATACACCCCACCTCTGACTCCTCCGAGCCAAACTCTCATTTGTTAGAACCCAGAGGCAAAAAGGCCATGACCTGGATGTAGTTGGGGAAACAGAGGTCAAACTCGGGCTCACTCTTAGCCCTTTGGTGCTTTGTCAGGTAGATGCAAACAAACGAGGACTTACAGACTTTTATATTAAAGTAAAAATGTGCCTTTGATGTGCTGCTGAGAAGGAAATGCCTCATTTGTACAGTACATGATGCAGTTGAAAAATAGAACCACACTGCAACAGTCAATGTACAATTCATGTATGTATATCTTGTCAAATTCAGGGCAGAAATCAAAATAATAAAGTAGTCCCATATGTGGCTTCAGCACCTGCTACTTTGTGATTCATACGTGATATACAGTAGTGTTGTCTATGGCAACATTATGGAAATGAAAGTTTAAAGGTGTGCCTAAGAGCCTACTCATGGGTGATCTCATGCCAGTCAACCTAGATGCAGAATGATATATATGTTGGTCTGGATCAACAAAAGTACATTTACAGGATAAAGCCAGACATCAGCTGGCAGGCTTTGCCCCTCACCTTCCGCTACTACAACAACTACAAATTTTGAGCAAGCGAGCTACATGCTGAAAACGTTTTGAAGGAAATTTGGATTGCTGCAGGCAAGTTGCTGGAACAATTTTTTGGCCAAGACTGTGATTCGAGTCTGCAGGCCTGCTTGGTTCTTTCAAATTCTTCTTTTTGGTTCTTTAAAAAAGTTTTACAAAGTTTACGGTATTTACTATCAAACTGGGACGTTTTGGGACAGTTAAGAGAGAATTGTTATGGCCAAAGTAACATTACACACGGTGATACACTGGTAGGAGCAAATTACGTATCCAGCAAATTTAAATAGCTCACTTTACTGTGTTGGGTGAACGGTTACGTTCATTTATCCACCAAAACAAGTTCCTTCCCGAGACTATTTCACAGAGCCATCATTGCGGTGTCTGGTACTTGTGATTGGTTTAAAGAAATGCAAACAATCTAGAACGTTTTTTTTTTTTTTTTATCCTATCCTAGAATGTATCTGTGGTGTAGCCAAACCTTACTCCACAGCACTGTGGAGATTGGTCTGGCAGTGCGAGATTTATACAATTAAGTATAATCTGTATTAGGACAGAGGACGTTACAAACAAATGGAAGAAGAGAAGACTGCAGACATCCACGGAATCACAGACAAACCTTTGCAGATTGAACCTGCTGTTGGAAAATATATATAAATACTAACTCAACCTGTATGTGGTATGATATTCAATTTACTGCATGTGTTCTATTTTTCTGGCATTTTTTTATTCTTTACCCTGGGATACAACATGAAAAAGAAAAGAAGAAAAGAAAAGAAAATGTATCACTTCTATATGTATCTCAATAAAACATCTGCTGCACCAGTAGGTGTTCTGCTGAAATGGGAGGATTTGTTAGACAAATGTTACCTGGCACAGTTGTGAGAATCGCAGGATTACATATCACATAAAAATCCATCTGGTCAGGCTTCAAGTAATGTGTTTGTGTCCGAACTATCAATTTACTGCCCAGAGAGGAGCTACTGGCAGCTATAGGTGTGGTTAAGGTGTGTGTTGACGGCTGCGGCTGTTTGTTCAAAACAACAATGGACGTGATAGACAGATGGTTCCGGTCAGTTAGGACATTTTTGATGTCTTATGTCACAACTAAAACTAATTTACAGATACTTACCTACTGGGAAAATGCTTTAAAATGGGGCATTAAACAATGTGGCTTATACAAGGCTTGTATAGGCTTATGCCAAATACAAATTAAAAATGTAATAATAAAGTAAAGGAAATACCAAGCTGAGTACTAGCTAAATAAACCCTTACATGCATGACAACACTGTCACTGTTTTTAGTTTTTTTTTATCCTGCCATTTATTTCCAAATCAAATGAGTACCTGGACTGCTATTTATGTGAGCTTTTCATCGGTTCTGTTTGTCTTCTGTAAAGTTTGAGAAAGATACAGAGAGTGATGTATGGAGGCACAGGCAGATAGACACCATGAGAGGGAGTCCGAGAAAGAAGCAGAGATAAGCTAAATACCTGGCGAGGTTCGGATGCTGAGGTTGCGTGTGAAGTCATCTTTGAGTGCATTGAGAACAGCTGTCATGTCCCCCTTCACTTCATCCAAACTGATGATGTCTTCAACTAGAGCCGAATTAATATTCACCTTAGCTGTCAGGCCCTTGGCTTTGGCTAGGACCATGAAAAGAGAGAAAGAAAGAAGAGTGGAGACTCTAAGATAGATAATATCTAACCATGTGAACCACACTCATGCCAACAGAACCACAGAGGTTGCACACGTGTGAACTCCGGTCTCTGCAATCTCCTCACTGACCTTTTGCCTTCTTGGTGGCATAGAGCCTGGTGCAGGGGGGGTAGCAGGTGGTGCTGGGGCACAGAAGTGGTGCACGTACCCTGGAGGTGGCCACAAGGGGAGACCTGACTTGTCGCACAAGGGACTGACACAGCAGGGGGCGCAGCCCACTCAGACGGGTTAAAGCCATAACTGAAACAGAAAGAAAGAGGGAAGTGAGGGAATAAATAAAGAATGATGTTACAGAAAGTATACAAACACAATGACAATGAGTTCAAACACCATTTGATTAAATTTGACAGTACACAGATCACTTGAAGGCACCGCTGGTAATATTCATCAAAATGAAGTAATAGCTCATAACAGCCAGTAGGAGGTAGGCCTACATCTTGAACTGACATTTAAGTACAATGCTTTTTTTTTCTATGAAAAATGTGATGATTTCTGACAAAAAACATTACCAAAAAGAGATTGGTTGCAAGTTACAGTTATTTTCAATATTGATTGATCTGCCAACAGACATTATTCACAGCAGACATTTTGTCATGTCATAGCAAGAAAAACACAGGTGTAAATAAAAGAAATCACACAACAATAGAGACCAACCACTCCTTAACTATGGAATAACCACAACCTTGCAAACTGGCTCTCTACTGTGAACTGTGTCACTGAACCTCGGAGTACGCACAAGCACAGACAAACTCTAAGATGTCTAAGCCCACAGACCCAAACACACACTAAAGCCCTTCTTTCACAGTCAGTGGCTGTGAAGAGCTTGTAGCGCATTGCAGCCTGAGTGAACTCCGCTATTGTCTGGTGTGTATTTATAACTGGTAGCTCTGAGGAAAAACAAACTGCTGCTTTAAAGACACTTGGTTATAAGTGAGAAGAACTTTCCCAAATCCATCACATTACTGAGATCTTTTATCTCTAATATGATTTAAAGCAGCAATTATTTTAAGTTGTGAGAAAAATGTATAACAGAAAAATCTAAAACCACATACATACCCGAGTATTGACTGTAAAACTGAAGATCAAATGTACTCAAATGTGTTTTTTCTTCACCAAACCTAAATATTGTGTGAATAAAAAAAGACAGTAAAGACTTCTCACCACCAGTCATAACATCTCCTTGTAAAACTGACACAATAAAAAAAGTATGAGAGATTTTCTGGCTATTTTTATTTTTGATATTTACTTATTCTTTTAGCCTTAATGTTATATGATAATTGTATCTATCATGCTCTCAATGTGGTGTCAAATATTTCACCATCACTTTATTTATCAACATTTAAATATATGTATTTATTGTGTGAGAAAAAGAAAAAATGTTGGAGTTCTTTGGAGAGTGGAGATTCTTGGGGAGTCTTTTTGTTTGAGTGTAGATCATAAACTCCTCCACAGGTCATTTAAAGTCCGAAAATGCCAGATACAATATGGATCTCATTGTCCTCAATTAGAGGTGGTCGATACAGGGGTAAAAATAATCACTAAATATTTGATATTATGGAGATATTGCAGGGTTGACGATTGGTGCTTACAAAAAATATTTACACAATGAGATTTTTGATAAATACTCATCATTAATGTGTATTCACTAACTAAGTGGGTCAAGGCAAATAATAGAAAAGCTAGAACATTCTGGTAAGTTTAAAAAAATGACATCACTTTACAGTAAAGCAGCCTTTAAAACCAAGGACAGATACACTTGGAGCAGCATCACTGGCTCTTTGAGGTCCGGACTGTAGCCTTGTGCTGCAGCCTTTACCTCAGCCTGCGCATGTGATTGGTTCCTTGTCTTTGGTCTGTCTGTGTTTGTGTCTGTTTGTGTGTGTGTTTATGTGTGTCTGTTTCTTTATGTGTTGTTTTGTCTCCCTCCCTCCCAGCTTTCCTCCTTGTGTTTATTTGGCTCTCTGCGGCGTTCCATGTTTCACTGTATTGTTTATATCTGTTAATTCCTGAATATACATACATTTTTATATGTGAAAAAAATTGAAAAACAAGGACAGATATCACGATATTATGATATCCAAAATCCAAAAGTCAACATCCAGTCTCATTCTCATATCACAATATCAATGTATTGCCCAGCCCTGTCCTCAACGGTTACTACAGCAATGCCACCAGTGACTGGTGTCAATCCAACATTGACACCAGAAATCAAAACGTATTCCAGTGGCAATATTTAGACTAGACTGTGGAACACCACCTACAATACAAACCCATAGCAGGCATCCACGGCTGGCAGGTTTCCTGACAAGCTGATATGATACGGCGCACTGTGGCCGAGCAGATAGGCTCAGATGTGGGACGATGACAGATCTCTTTAGAGTGGAAGTCAAGCAGAACAAGTGAAGTACAGGTGTTCAGTGAGATACTGTAGCCTTATATCCTGTAGATTTCACACACAGCAGCAGCTGCAGACACACCTCTCCTTCTTCCAGTGGCAGAAGCCAGCTGGTGAGCCTGCATGATCTCTCCTCTGCACACGTTACAGTTTGAGCAGAAGATAATACGCAGTGTATTAGTTAATGTTTTGCCTGGCTCTGCCTCCTCAAACAAACTGTTCAGTACATAGAGCTGCAACTAATGATTACTTTAAATAGCAATACCTTCTGAATTGTTAATAACTCTTTAGTCTTTAAAGGGCAAGAACATGCTGAAATGAATAGTCTCAACTTCACCAGCCTTTTTCTCATCATGAAGGCCACCGAGAGGAACATTAGCTGGGCAACTTCTAATGTAATATTTATGAACAGATATTCTGACATTATTCATTATATAACGTATAAGTGTTTTTTTGTAATTGATCCTTGAGAAAAGCAGGGGACACGAGGCTCTCGAGGCAGATACTGTATATATATATATATATATATATATATATATATATATATATATATATATATATATATATATATATATATATATGTTGTAATATATATAATATTTAATTGGCAACAGAACGTAGGCCTACATTTTAATAAGACACCTGACTAATCCCAACTCTTTATGTAGGTGATGCGGTATGAAGGTCGGTCTGGTGGGGGCTTGCAAACAGCACTTCTTCGCCTTTTGCTGCACATACCACAGACAAAAAGTAAACATAAACCGCAACCACGTAGTTGCTAAACACACGTTAATTTCGGCTACGACCCGGCAGAACCCTACCTTCAACTGTAAATGACCCCAAACAGCATACTTACTTTCAAGTTTACAGTCTTAACAGAAGCATGTTAGCTCGGGAAAAGAAAAACCACAATTGACATTTTTATCGTCATCATAACGCGCCGACACTTTGAGACGTCCTCTTTTGCGTTTGAAACATCGTATGGAGTACACCGGTTAGGCGGGGTTCCTGCCTCAAAACTAAAACCCAAGGTGACTCGGAGTCTCGAGGAGAGGGATGCGGAGATGCCGAATGTTAAAACAAGTACCTTCTCGCGACTGCACAGGCAGTTAAACAAAGTACAACATCAACCTGCGCCTTTGTTGTGAGACGATAGCAAGGCGAAAATCCTTCGAGCTAACCAACTTGGTCAGTTTTATCGGAGGAAAACGTGAACATTGATTGAAATGATTAGTTTTGCGTTTTAACGCAACTGAATCCTCCCAAAGTGGGGTCCGAAGCACATTAAGTTTAGGAAGTCAGTCGCTCTCCAAGAGGAAGTTTGACGGATCGAGGAGGTAAAGTGATGCTATCAAAGCTAACTAGTGAACTGCTAGCTAGCTATCAATTACTCGTCCAAAACGGATTGTTAACCGTTTAGTGTATATATTTAGCTCATCTTCAACATCTCACCATCTGAATGGCCGAGATTATTTCAACGTTACACAGTTGATTTATCCAGGAAATGCTTACAACATGCAGATATTAGTCAATTGATCAACCTGCGGGAGCTAAGCTAGCGTTAGCTAACGTTATTAGCAAGTCAACGTTTCCATAGAGTAAACATAATTCTTCTTCTCTATTTATCTAGCTATCGCACCTTTATTATTTATTGTTATGCCAGAACCAGTGTTTGCTTGACACTGTCAATTGAAGTAACTCACATAACGTTACATGGTTTCCTTGTTCTGATCAATGGTTACTGGAGAAGCTAGCTAGCTAGATATCTAAACCATAAATGACAACAAAAGAAAAGCTATATTAACATTGTGCAGACTGCTTCTCAAATGTATTCGACCACAATCTCGTCACTGCTTTTACATGTATGTATACATAAATCAAATGTATAATGAGCGAAGTGTTTGACATGTACACGATGACATTTCGGTTAAACTTCAGACAAAGCGGTCATTAAATAAGCTAACCACGGGAATTAACCTGTCTATGTAAACTGGGAAATGGTTGACTTTTGTATTTTACTAAATCTGATTGCATCTGATTTATGCACTGTACAGTTGATGCTAGCACCGTCTAATTACTATAAACACTACCTATGTGATTGTAAGAATACCTATTTAGGCACTTCCTCTTATAAACATTTTTTCAAACTACACATGATTTTCTTTATCGAGTTCCCAAATTATGCTTAATAATGTATTTATGCAGCTTATTTTTAATGTTATATAATGTGCTGTAATGTATGGTTGGTGATGATCTTTTGAAACCCTGCAAAACAAATTTACCAAGGGGCAACAAAGGTGTCCTTTAATTATTCATTCATTCATTCATTCGTTAAGAGTCCCAGCACTGTCTGAGGTCTAAATGTGGTTGACGTATAGTAGGTCAAATGGCTGGATAGATCTTTTCGGATTTATTTTTATTTTACAGATGTCTTTTGATCAATCATGTAAGCCGCACAGTGCTCCAAGACGTATAGTTAGTATAGTATAGTTCCGTTGTAAGGCAATATGTTAGGCTTCCAACTAACAGCTTACTTTTCTGTCTTTCTTAATGACTGCTGACACAAATACAAAAAAGTAAACTTAACCCTGCCTTTCATTTGTAAACCTAATTTCCCTTTTTGTCTTCTTTTTCTGCCTGCCACAGAGTACACATGTCGTCTGCGGCAGAGACAGTGGAAAATGCCTCCATCATGTCAGAGAGTGTGGCCCATGATGGAAACCGCTTGTGGATTGGCAACATCGATCCCAAAATCACAGAGTTAGTAAATCCACTACTAGTTTCACACCACATTTTGTCAAGGTGATTTCACCTTGACAGTCTCTATTATTTAACAACATCTTTACATCGTGAAGAGTCTTCCTTTGCTGTTTTAAAAAAGGGATCCCAGTCAGCGTGAGGCATCTATAAATACATATGCTTCAAACTAGATTGGAGCTGAAACTACCAGAGTAAGACAGTATAGTTAATGTGCCCCATAATCTGGTCATCACATTTTTAGACATTAAAATGTATCGGAATTGAAAAAAGATCTGTATTTAACTACAAAGATACAAATCTCTAGACTCAAACATGTGAACCAGCCAGCTGAAAAAATAAAATAAGGTTAGTTTTTAATAATTTGCAGTGTTGGATTTGAAGTTGCCTTAAGGCGGTCCATATTATGAACCTAAGGCATTGCTTCTTAACTTGCCTGGCTTTGCCTCATAGAGAGGCAATGCTTTGTGTGTGTGCATATATGATTGATTAACTGTGTGCATAGTGTGTGTGTGCGACGCATGCAGAGACTGAGCAGACAAGGCTGGGTGTGTGAAAGAGAGGCAGCGAGGCGTGGAGACCTGCTCTGCTAAGGACCAGCCATCATTCCTCACTCACCTGCCCTGTGTGTGTGTGTGTGTGTGTGTGTGTGTGTCTGAGTGAGTGAGTGAGTGAGTGAGCGCACAAACAAACAGAGGTGTCTGTGTGCATTGTTTGTTTGTCTCATTTGCATGACATCATATGTACAGTACATGTAAACATCATTCAATTGGTAAATTTGCATCTAGATATGAGTGTGGGCAGTAGGGTGTCTGAATGTCCAAAACTCTAAATGCAAGTGTAGAGAGCACCCCTACATTTTGTGATGGAGGGGGGGGGTAGTTTCTCGGGGTGTGTTTGTGTGCCTGTGGGGGTTGCTGGAGAATGTATGGGCTGCAGCTCTGGTGGGCGTCTAGACAGGCCGTTTCCTTCCCCTTTCCCTGCTCTGCTCTATCTCTCCTTAAATAGCCCACTACTTCACAGTATGGAGGGAAAATAAGAGAAATGCCCGTGGCCCCTGATGCTGATTGGGAAGATTAATTAGCTCCTAGGTAGCAGCATACGCAGTACTCTCTCTGTTTGTCCCGGTAAGCCAAACCAAAACTCAGTGCAGAGGAGGAATGCAGACCTGAAATGCAAGGTGCTGTTGATGATTACATGAGCCCATGAATAGTTAGTACAACTTTGTTTATTCATGCAGAGTTTTTTGGTTAGTATTTACTTTTAGTAAAGACATCAAATTGTGTACTACAAGTTAGTTTCTTAGTCATTATATAAAGTCTAGAATGTATTATTTTATCTCTTAGAAGATATCTTTTTATTTTGAACCAGAGATGCTAAACATAGCTGTATTAAATCTTTTTTGTGTGTGTGTGTGCATACATACATACAGACATACACACTTTCAAATTGTAGGGTGTCCTCTGTTAGAAAGATCTCAAGTTTTTTAAAGAAATATTAAAAGATTCCTGTTAGGCTCATGTCTTGGGCAAAAATCTATTCCAAGCATGTGATTTGAAAAGCAAACCAAACCTCTTTCTTCCATTTTACCTAATGCCCCACAATTGAAAGGACTAGTAAATAGTCACAGTCTTAACTACTTCTTTACCATTGAAGTGATCTTCTCAGAGCCTACTTGAGCATCCCACATAATAGATGTCCTTGCCCTGCACACACAGCAAAGCTACAGCAGGTGTAACTAGGGCTTTCAGCACATATTCATGTTCATTCATTCACATATTCATTTTGTGCTGTTGGCCGCTGAGAGAGGGAATTTCTCATTAGTGGTGATTCATCACCATCTCTCTCGGTTCCCTTTTACATCCTCTTGTTACATTTTAAATTTTATACCTGGAAGTTGTCATGATTTTTAAATTATTAATTAAAGAATGTATAACCATCCTCTTACTCATGCTGTAGATTCTTGTGAAAATATGAACATATTGCAGATAGCAGCTTTGCCAGAAAGTCCAATTTCACCCCCTCCTCTCTAAAGTTATTCCCCTCTGACCTGCAGTTTCTGGACCGATCCTTTTTGTCTTATCTTTTTCTGGACTGGACTCACATCCCCCTTTCCCTTCCTTCCTCTTCTTTGCTTCCTAGCTTTTGTGTCTCTCCTACCTGGCTCCTCACCTCCAGTCTTCTTTTGGCTTCTCCTCCTCTTCCTCCACCTTTCACCTTGCCGTCAACATCCCCTCTATGAACTTTACTCTCCCTCTCCCCACCATTCTCTCCCTTTCCTCCCCCCTTACCTCCTCTTCCTCCAGAGGTTTTTACAGCCCCCAGGAGGAGCGGCCCATTGTGGTTCAGCTCACAAAATGTTCTTAGAGTGTCAGCCATCTAATCTCTTTCACATTTACACATTTGTACAAACATGCGTTATACATTAATTTGAATATATAGCAAAATAAAGGTAATATTCAGTGCATTAAAAGACAGTTTTTGCAATTGATTTAAACAACTGCCTTTCTCATTTCCTGATTAGTGTTTTAGAGGTTTAGAGGTGCAAAAAGTGCAAAGGCAAACTACTTGAGTAAAGGACAGAAAAGCGTTTTTAAGTAATATCAGAAACCTTTTATATTTAATGAACCTACTGCTGGAGGAGCCACCATCACATGGTAGACTCGCAGGGTGTTGTCTGGGAAAAGCAGGCATTCTCTTTGGCCTAAAACCCTCTAGGGAGTCATAGAAGGGTGGGAGACATTAGTACAACCTGTAGCTGAGACACACAATTCACCCTCTGTATCCCACATTCATTATAAACGTCATACAGTCATCTTTGTGGTGTGAGACACACACACACACACACACACACTTCAGGATTAAAAATAGCAAGCAACTAAACAATTAAAGGCTGTAGCATTAATTGAGTGGTTACATAAAACACCTGGGGTCACTGTGAGGCCTGGACAGTCCCACAGGGCAAAGGCACCAAAACACAAACACAGGAAGGTGTTTGTTGGTTTCTTTTGTTTGTGTATTTTCAATATTGTTTCTGTTGTTGCTTTTTTTTTATGTTGACATGTCACTGTCAGAAAAGCACAGATTTTAATGATGAAATCAATGAGGGCTGAATTCCATTTTAGCTGCTTCAGTTTCAGGGTCCTGGTATTATACATGCTGTCCCACTGTCACAGTGTCATCGTGACTTACTGGGACACTTGAATAGAACAGAGCCATTGTTTATGTTATCAGTAACACCTTTGCTTTTCCTGCTAAGAGAAGTCAAAATTTCTTCAGAGATACATTACTAGATTCGTTCATTCCTTGATACAAAAAATCCACAAATTGCTTCTTCTTTTTTTTTTTTTTTTTTTTTACTGTGTAACGTTATTGTGTCTACAACTCTATTTTTTGGCCTGTGCTTACAATGAAATGTGTAAAAGAATGTGTTACTTTGATTGCAAACAGGTACAGTTTCCAGGGGTTGCGAAGTCTGGACTGTACTGATTCTGCGTTCCAGGCAACCCGTAACCCGTGTTCACAACATTCTAGCCGTAAAAGGTCCCTAGCACTGTTTCTTGTAGAGGGACACCAGGCTTGAAAGATATTAAATCTGAAGCAATTACTCAATTAGTTGTTTAATTAATTACTTTGAAAGAAGAAGATTTTGATCATTGATTTATCGTTTCGGCCATTTTTTTTTAGCAAACTGCCAAACATTTAATGGTTTCAGCTTTCAAATTTGACCATTTTCTGGGTTTCTTAGTAGTCCTTAACAATAAATCAAATATCTTATCTGAATGTGTGAATATTATACAAAACAACTCATTTAAATTTGTCAGCTTGTGTCTTGGGAAATTGTAATGGGTACTTTTCCCTATTTTCTTGCCTTATGTTGTGCACGCAGAAATAAGAATATTGCCCTTATAAATCATTTAATACACAAGAGCTTTGATGTTGGAAAAGCACATGCTGGTCAGCATGCTTGGAAACATTCAATCAGCACCTGGGTATGTACTGTGACATAGCAGTAAACATAGAGTAATCTACAGGTGGCCCTGAACTCATCGCTCTTTTCCACACGGTCAGAAGAAATATTTTTCCCATGGCTGCCAGTGGTCAGTTACACGCAAACCTACATATCCTCACACACGATACGTAGCTCTTCAATGACCACATATATAGGTTTATTTGTAGTCCAGCGGTCCCAGGCAGCTCCCCACAGTGAGTGGATGTTGTTTGTGCAGAGCTCGGTGCCCAGGGGGGATTTGAGGCTTCCTCTATTTTATTCCCTCTTTGTCCTGCTACTGTATCCTCCGCATTGTCTCAATGAGAGATTTACTGTCACTGGGCTGCCACACCAGCTGGCCTGCTGCTAAAAAGGTGTCAGGGAGAGAAAGCTGTCATTCTCATTAGCTGAACTTGACAGATTCACAGACTGTAGGATTGCAAATACAGTGTAGACTCGGTCTATGTGACTGGTTCATACGGTTGAACTACATATACTGTATAGTGCAATTAACTGATCAATTATTAAGGAAATGTTAGATAAGAATAGGTCTCTCTTGGGAAATTTTACTAAAATAAAAGCTTGTTCTGTGTTGTTTTTTAAAAATTCTTTGCAGAAAAGAGACTAAGAACAAATTTTCCTCTTTCCTATGCTCTACTTTCCTTGTACCTTTTTTTTTTTTTTGTGCTCTCTTTCACACAATTCCTCTTTCGGCAGATATAACCTGGTGAAGTTGCTGGAGAAGTTCGGCAATGTGAAACAGTTTGACTTCCTGTTTCATAAGTCTGGACCTTTGGAGGGACAGCCACGGGGCTACTGCTTTGTCAACTTTAACACCAGAGAGGTACATACAAGATATATTGTTCCCAATATGTATATTTTTATTTAATTTGAATTGTTTTTTTACCACAGTATGTATTTATTTAAACTGATGATACCAATTCGGATGTGTCGAATACTACGTTTACTAAGTATTTGTTATAAAACCGACATGGCACATGTGTCAATTTGTTTTTTAAAGCGATACTCGTTATTTTTAATTAATACAATTGTAATTCCAGAATATGTCAATAATCGGCAGTAATATTGATATTGGATAAATGCAGATATTGCATTTTTCAACCATTCGAGAATAAATTAGTCAGGATAATAGTGTGTCAATATATTGGTGTGTCTTCATAAATTCAAATCAATAGGTGTGACTTTGCCTTGTACTTTGCACATCTGCCCTTACAGTCCAATGTATTTCATCAGAGTGATTCACTTTGAGTGTAATAACGCTTCTCATACTCAAATATCATAAAGCTTTATTAGACAGTTTCAAGCAGTCAGGAGGACCTGATTATGTGTCTAACTGAAGTGGACCGTATTTTTTTAAAAATAAAAAAAGAAGAGAAAAGGACTTAAAAGGAACCCCCATTCAGCTTTGCAGGTTCAGCAGGCAGTATTTGTTTTGGAGTGAGCCTGGGGATCATGATAAGCATCTTGTTTCACAGCTAGTGTCTATCAGTGGGATATGAAGCCCTCCCAAAAGGATTATACAGAGGAAGTGTGTGTTTATCTTACACACTCGCACACACTTAGACACTCACACACACACATAGAAAAAGTACTTTATTAATATAATTTATCATCAAAGCCACTTAATCTTTTGATTAGACATGACTACTCACACACACAACAGAGACACATGTTATGGTCCCTGTGCAGGCAGAGTGCCACATTATCGTCTACTATTGTTTCTGCCATCCCTCTACGGTGAAGCCTAATTATTTAAGGACTCTGGTGCAATCATCAAGGCTGCTTTTTGATTATAACAAAATAAGTTTCTCTCTCTCTCTCTCTCTCTCTCTCTCTCTCTCTCTCTCTCTCTCTCTCTCTCTCTCTCTCTCTCTCTCTCTCTCTCTCTCTCTCTCTCTCTCTCTCTCTCTGTGTGTGTAGGAGGCAGAGAGGGCGATCCAGTGTTTGAATGGGAAGCTAGCTTTGTCCAAGAAGCTGGTTGTGCGCTGGGCGCACGCACAGGTGAGGGTAAGTGTCCAGGCTCCCTTTTTATAAAACTGAAAGTAGTATACTTCTGGATGAGTCCCTGTTGTCATAGACAGAAACCAGTCTAAAAAGAAGAGAGAAATCTCCAATGATTTTGAAGATGAAGGGCACTCGTTAATGCCGAGTTTTAGTCTGAACTGTGGTGAAAGATTATAAGCAACTTTTGATTTACATTTCCACGTTACTACTGCAGTAGTCAGGTTATGGAGAGCAGTGGGATCTGTGCACAATCTATGCCTGTCTCCTAACAATAGACCACCTACTGGCAATGGGCGAAGGGATATCCTGTATAGAGACGAATCACGCCCTATACACATACACACACACACACACAGACACTGTAGAAGGAGGTCAATGTCAATGCTGCTGGCTCTAAGAAAACACGTAGTAGGATAAATCTGCTCACAGATTCATGGTAACTGGGCTCCATCCACCATTCCAACCAAAAATAGCTTTAATTGTTTATACCTTTTATATAAACCCCCAAAATTGTAGTTCTTTATATCCCAAAATGAATATCTGTCTGTCTGATCAAATGCAAACAGTCAGTGTTACAATTTTGTGTTCTGCCTTAATTTTCAAGCATGCTCAGATTCAAAGCATGGTCAATATGAATAAATAAATATGCATCAGCGTAGGAATTTGCTCACAGCAGACAAAGGTGAATTGCAAGATGTGTAACTTAAGTCTGAGACCAATATATATCAATCAAAATGATCCTCATATTGTCTGACACAGTCTGTGATTGTTCTACTTTGGGATATAAAATGGGATATCAGAGTGTAATCTTATTACACAAGTAAGATAAGAGCAATTTTCCAGCAATGGGGCCAGCTCAGGTCCAGTTATATGTGATGTGTTTTTAGCGAGGCCTTTCCAACCCAGAAGTCCCGTGCTGCCGGGAAGTGAGTCAGAGACAGTCTGCGTTGGAAGTTGTCTTATGTCCAGACTTACATCTTGACTTCATTACATAGGCTTTAAAAGAGAGAAAATCACATTGATGAGCGTTTATTGTTTCCCCTAAATTCTTCACAAATCTTTTCAAACAGTTAAATAATGTCCTTATTCATTACTGTAGTATTCTGTATTTATTAATACACACTTTAGCCATGTTCTGTTCTTTGCATGTTACGTTATTGGCACCTGAAACTCATCATCACTAACCTTCTAGCAACTTCCTGTGACTGTATCCACGATGAACTAAACCACATTAAACACTTATTTTAATCCTTAATAAATCTCTTAATATGCTTAACTAACTTTTTGGTTACTATAAGTGTAGGCCAGTGGTTCTCAAACTTGAGCAAACTGTGTAGCAATTCAGAAAATATAACGCTCTCTAAGTACCACCTTAAAAATAGTGTTAACTTAGTGTACCGTAGGCCTACCCTATTCAGCTAAGGACAGTTCACGCAGGAGGCAGGTTTATTACTAACAAAAACAATATTTATTTTTGACCACTATGCTGTATTTCCTCTGTCCCGCTCAAACTGAATCTAAATTTGAGTTAACTCATCTCGTTACTGATTTGCATCATTTGCTGCTAGCAGGTGCTACGGTGGTGGTTAAGTCGCAACTCTCACTACAGTTTTAACACGGCTAATCGAAATGTTCTCCTCATCCACACTTCTCTTCCTAATAGTTTAAGTTTGGAGACGCAATGCAGTGTTTTTGAACCATTGTTTTAGTCTCTGCTTACTATCATGCCATCACAGCTTGCAACAGGTTATGGATGAATGCACACTCCGACCATGAACGTAACTTTGTAGCAAGCTGATATCGAAACTAAAAAATTGTTCCACTTAAACAAACACTTGTTTTTAATTACTTTTAACTAATCTTAGTTTAAGGTGCAACTTTTAAATGTTTCTGAAACTGTGTACTGTACCATCTGATGATCATAAACGACCTGTAACAGTAAACGAGACTAACAGGGAAAAGAACACTATTGATATTTAATTGTTATTAATGCCTCTGCCCATGTCCGATTTTTTTCCCTCAAAGACACAATACGATTTACGGCAGGTAGACGGCGCCACAGAGCACACAATCTGACGGGTAATAGATTTAGGTTTAACTCCATAAAGCTTGTGTTAGTGTATCCAGTAAAGTGAAGACAAGAACAACTAAAAGCTAAAAAGGAAAGTGAAAGAATACGGGCGAAACCAAGTCAATCTTGGTCGGGCTTTCGACAAATAGCGGGATTGTAAATTATTCATAATTATGCCATATATTCCAAGGGAAAAAAAGCAGATGTGCGAGATAACGCTGTTTTCACACATTCAGGCATTAAGCTTCTCATCTTCCTCATCTTAAAAGTTAAATTAATTTTAACTTACAGGCTGGTTACATACGGTTACGTATGCAGAGAAAACGTTCCAACGATACGCTTCCACTATAATCCATGAAAGTGGCTACACTGGGCACAAGAGTGGTGCGTAGTGGTGCGTATCCCCTCCCGACTTTTTGCGGGAGAGTCACCAGCCCCCCAGGAAAAAATCCTAGGAGAAACACTGCAGTGACAATGTTGTTACCCAGTTTAGCTCACCGTATAACACTTGAAATGCTACGATGCATCTGTAACTTATTCTCTTATTGTAGTAACGCTAACTCCTAGACCTTAACGACAGCAGGTGCAGTAAAAACGCTACCGCTTTTGTCCAAAGGGGCCGCTGAAATCACAACAAAATGAAAGTCACATATAGCCACTTTAAGTATTATTTGAAATGTTGTAGTATTTCTATAGTATTGTTTTTAAAGTAAATAATTTCATTTAAAAAAATATATCCGAGAGTCCATCCGCGTACCACTAGAGGGAGGTTGCATACCACGATTGGTAATGGTGCCACAGTTTGAGAACCAGTGGTGCAACTATTGGAGCAACAAGAAATATTTGAAGTTATCCTTCCCATCACTTAAGCTTGGGATTGTGTACAAAGTCAGTATGGCCTGATTGGTTCTACTTTACCTAGATCTATATGCATTACAGCTACATGCCTTTACG
Source organism: Etheostoma cragini (assembly GCF_013103735.1). Lineage (NCBI taxonomy): Eukaryota > Metazoa > Chordata > Actinopteri > Perciformes > Percidae > Etheostoma > Etheostoma cragini. The sequence goes on from NC_048422.1 coordinate 12,565,295, forward strand.
AATAGGTGGAAGGGAAGGGTCCTGGCTGGTAGAATGTTCATTGTTTTAGATTTGTGTGTGTGTGTGTGTGTGTGTGTGTGTGTGTGTGTGTGTGTGTGTGTGTGTGTGTGTGTGTGTGTGTGTGTGTGTGTGTGTGTGTGTGTGTGTGTGTGTGTGTGTGTGTGTGTGTGTGTGTGTGTGTCCTTCACTTGATTCATTGTCATTTACACCAGCTGATTTCTAAGCATAATATTCCTGCGAATGGCTGCAGCTGCACCCAGTGCCGGGGTTTCCTCATGCCCATCATGTGACTGTTGTTTCGTTTGTTTGTTTTTTGTCTTTTTCTTCACAGGTTTCGAGAGTTCTGTGTTGGCTGGTGGAGGTGTTTGGAAGGTGGTTTTTGAAAGGAATGAGTGCAGACGTTGGTTTTTGCTCTTCAGCTGATCCCTCTTTATCCTCCTGCGTGCCTTAGGGTGTGATTATGAGCCGGACACGCAGTCCTGATTGGTTACTGTCTGTTTGAGCAGACCCAAACAAAATCAATACTTCCCTTTATTAATGTTGATTTTTGTGGGAGGAAGCTGGAGTTGGCTCTCCAGAGAAATGCTTTCAGGATTTATTATGATTTCTAAATGTGTGCTTCACATGATGTTTTTCTTCCTCTGTCTTCTTCTCTTCCTCTACTTGTTACGTGGTCCTCTTTCAACTTAACACTAAAATGTCTCTAAATGTACTGAGAACATGTTATGATCTAAATCATTTTGACAGTATTGTCTTGACTTTGACACAAGTCCAATTCTAGACAAAACACACATTATGGACTAAGCAAATCTTTTGTTAGCTGCAACTGTCTGTGTGTCTCTATCTCCCTGCACGAGGGTCTTTTCTTACTTCGACCTGTTATTTTACCCCTTTTGTCTCTCTCCATCTGTCTGTCCCATCCATGTTTCCATCACTGTTTTGCGTGGATCATTTTGTTTTGGCCACATGACTTCTCTACAGAGGTTTGAAGGTTTCCGTAACGACAAGACAATGCCTCCGAGCCTAGAACCGTCATGCAGCGGCGCGGCAGACGATGGACCGGTAACTGCCAACCACCTCAGGTTGGTAACAAACACTCACATCAGTTCTTTTTTATTATACACAAATTTTTATCTATTTTTATTTCTCTCAGACAATGTTTGCACTAAGCCAGCTAACAGTGTATCCCATTATTTGGTCCTTTCACTCACACTAAGCCATCAACAACTAAGCTCCTTGAAAGCAGTGCCCTGAGTTGACCATTCTGAAAACGCTGGCCTCGCATTTTTTTTGCGTGGATGAGGGAAAACTGGAAAACAATGATGGGAGCCTGATCAAAGTGGAGGCCTGTGTGGCAGTAAGAAGCCTACTTTTTGGCCATCGCTGTTCACTATAGTTAACGATAGCTTTTATCACTATCACTATTTTATGAGTGTTCACTTGTCTGACAACAGAAGCTTAGAATATGTTAATGAACAATGGTCAGTCAGGCTATATGGAAACACGGTACGATAGGTGACCATGGAGAGCAGGAGGTGACAACAGGAGGTTTAACCAGCTGAGAATCTGCCAACAAACTGGGCTGTCTGTCCCACTGTTAACCAGATGTTTTATGTGACTGAATGCAAACCAGAAAAACAAGAGGTTTTGATGTTTAAATGTGGATGGAGCTTGTCAAATAATCATCTGAAAATGCTAGTGGAGCGATGAATGTCAAAAATGACATTTTTAAATTTAGCCAGCTCAGACTCTGGCAAAGCTTGGTCCTGAAATTTTTTTGAAGGAGAACTTATGGGCTTGTTTCTTCTTTTTCTCACAAGTTGACTTCATCTGTGTACAAATGGACCAACACTTGGTTTCAAAAACCGTCGAAGTCCTTTCAACGCCAACATGTCTAACATGTTCCATTATTGCGGCCACGCTTCCAGCCTACTTTCACACATTGACGCTCGCACACTGTAAGTACGGCAGTCAAAAGGAGCACTAGTCTGTGAAGAGGCCTCTCGTGCTCACGGTACCAATTCTTGCCGAGACAATCCAGTGTATGTAACCAGTTTATCAGCTATCAGGATGTTTCTCAGGAAAGGCTCCACACTTCGATTCTAGTGTAAACTTCAAAATCACTCTCTCCACACAGCACAAGAGCGGAAATGTAAACACCCTTTTCTGCCTTTCGCCCCACTATACCCACTCTAGACTTTCTCTCTCCTGCTTTTTACATCTGTTACTCTCTCCTTCCCTCATTCAACTCTTCTTCTCCCCTGCACTGACATTTTTCTCACTTGCTCCTTCAAAACTGTTTTACCATTTAAATACAAGTCTTCCTCTACTTTTCATGCAGCACAACTGGCAATCTCTTGCTTGTGCTCCCTTTTTTTCCTGCATCTGTCCTTCCCACTACTAAGAGTGCTAATCCCTACTCCTCTTTACCTCCAAGAGCCAAGATATGTCCATCCCTCCGTTCGCCCCTGAGCACCAGCACCGGTAATTCCTCCTCAGCCTTGCTGCTAACCTCTCCTCTCCTTCCTCTTTTCCTCTATTTTTTTTTTTTTTTACCTCTAGTACGAGTGCTAAGATCCGCGCCATTGAGGCCAAGCTCCAGATGATGGAGGAGAATCCAGATGATGACTACTCGGGCCCATCGGCCTACGTTCACAACAAACCGCCAGAGAGGAAACGCTGGGAGCCCTACTCTAAATCCCACCACAATAACCAGAGCAGGCCCTTCCGCAAGTTTAGGAGATGACCCATCCTCCCACTCATTCTGGAGACCCCCCCCTTCCAGCCTCCACCTACACACAAACAGACTGTACGCTAGATACTATAAAGACTACACACATCCTATCGGGAATAAAAGGTTTTGACAATACTTTGAAAACCTGGACTCTTTAGGAGTATTCACAGCAATCATGGACAATTATGGTTAAAAATGGTTTTAGTTATTTTGGGTTCACAGTATCCGTTATTATTTAGTCTTAACATATGCCCCATACCTGACTGCTGTGCAGGTTGGATCCCTTATCTGTCTGCTTTCTCACTTTTGCAGAGATTTAATGCAGGTGAATCATACAGCTGTGAGTGACATGATGCACCGCCGCCAGGAAAGAGACATGTTGTTATTAAAGAGTCTAAATGCCGATCTTATTTTTCACGTTTTACTTTCAGATCATATTCTTTAAAGGTGAAATACAAATACATTGTCTTTATTCAAGACGTCAGTGAAGAGGAATAAATACACCGATTTGTAACAGGTTTGTATTCATGGAGCTCAAATGATAAGCCACTCAGCGACACTTACTTAAGTTGCAGTATTTTTGTGTGACATTTTCTTTCTTTTTTTTTTTTCTTGGATCCAGTTTGTGTATGACTGCAGTCTAGAGTTTTGGTATTTCCCTTACCTTCTCTCTTTGTTTTAGTTTTTCAATTAAAAGCTATAAAATATCACATCTGAACTGTGTTTTATGCCATTTTGTAAAATTTTCTACAATGCTCTTGAAATACAGGTTTCAGTTTTGTTTTGTCAGTCAGCAACATTTGCTCTGTTACCACATGGTTACCACGATTTTGATGATATAATCAAATTTAATTGACCAGGGGTTAAAAATACACAGATTTTTAAAGCAGATTAACCCAATTGCCAATGCTGACAATTGACCCAATGTTTTCATGAGGCATGGTGGATATCGAGTTTCTTCCTCATGTGTGTGCCCTTTACCAACATTTGCTGTAAATCGTTATATTTTGTTAACCTTTTGCATAACGGTTTAATGTGATTTAACATATTTTAAAATGCAATCTGTGTTGATTTCTGTGTTCATGGAGCTCGATACTTTTGATATGATCTGAGTTGTGTTTCTCTGCGTGTGTGATATGCAGTGTGAGGCTATAAAACCTAAAGGCAACAAATACGTTGGCGAAATTATAATCTGAATTTGTTTGAGTGAAAGAAATAATTCGCCAACTAAAGGTCTTTTGCAGAACACATGTTTTGAAAGAGTCGACTCAGAACATTGAAGACACATACATTAGGCTATCGCTAACATTGCAGCATGGATGGAGCTGGGCAGACTAACAGTAAAACATGGAAAGAAAGCGCATAATTTCGTGCGCAGCGAACAAATCAAATCCTACCTCTTGACACGAGTCAGCCCTTTTTAACGTCTTTGTTGTTGTAAAATAACCCGATTGCAGAATCTGTCGGATGGCCATTAGATCGAATTAATGATTTCTTTGCAATATGTGTATTTACCTGTTTTCAATAAAAGTCGTTGAAAATATATGTTCCGTTGATTATATTTTAAATTAATTTCTCCTCTGGAATGATGTAGAAGTGCGTTCCTTTTGTTTTTGCTGTGGTTTATTTTGATGGGATTATTTCTACACTGGAGATTTCCAGATAATTGCTGGACCCTCGCGGACAGCCTGATTGACACGTCGATGTAGAGCTGTGTGTGGACTCACACACATCCTGTAATAATCAGGCTTCCCTTTCGTTAAACACTCCGTGAGTATTTGTTTCATCTCCACTTTACATCAGTGATTCCAGTAGTCTGCTGGTGCCAGGGAGTAGGCCTACTGGGACAGATTGTGGAAGTAGTCTAATTTAAAAAAAAAAAAAAAGAAAGAAAGAAATAGAAATTATTAATTTCATCTAAAGAGTGAAACACAGAATTTTAAACCGGTATCTTAAAGTAATGAATACATGGTAGAAATGCATGGCTGAAAGCATTGCAGTAGGGGTAGAAGCTGCTGACATGGTTAACTAAAAGTGGCCTGGTGGATGAACGGTTGAAACATTTCGCTTCACTCCAAGTAGTACAACTTGTAAACAAACCAACCTTAATATTGACAGTTCAAGTGCATGAAAAAAATGACAATATCCACTTGTAGCCTATATATTGAGTAGTGCACATTGGGAACTGATAAAAAGGGTCCATGAGATCATCTGACAGGACTGTGGGAGGGACCTCTGACCACAAAGGTTGGGAGCCACTGATCTACATGATAAAACCAAATCTAAAGGCCATTTTCAAAATTGTTTTATTTGTTGAGGTTATAGGCCATAGTCTAAAAATCATTGTGGAAACAGAAAGTCTAATAAAAGCTATGGATCGAAATGCAACCCTGACGTTTTCTATTGCCATTGTTTATCTGTTAATCTAGATTTGTTGTGGGGGCTTTTTCTGCCCTGCAAATAATTGTTAACCATACATTTACTTAAGTGTTCACTTTAATTATTCACAACACACGGAATTTAAATATTTGGAAATAATGTTATATAAGCATTTTAATATGAAAACAAAGCCTTAAATCACATGGATAATGGACGTTAAAATACGTGGGAGCGAGGAACATTTAACAACATCATCAATCATTAATTAACTTATTTTTTACACTATGGAATTTGAATAAATGAATAATGATCATGTTTTAATGCATTTTGAGACATTATTTTTCTGTTCTAGTGTAGATACTTAGCCTGAATACAACCCAACATATGTGTATATATGTAGACGCGGTCTATTTATATGCCCGGGTATGTATGTTAATTATTGCGTACAGTCAGCTCTAGTTGTATATTTCTAGTAGCAAATAAATGATAATTATAAAAATAACTATAATTTAAAATGGGATTTTTTTTCTCTTTGGCTGCTGCTATAAATGTCTGAGATATCAAACATGGCAGAGAGAGTTTGAGTAAGTTTCTGTCAGAACTGTTCCAAAGTGTGTCCACCCTTCTCACGCATATGGACCTCTTTCTTCACCCTCCCCCTACTTTAACTACGAGGCAGGCCAGAGAGCTGCACAAACTTTCACTACAGCTCTGCAAATACCCTCTGGTTCTCTGCGCTCCCGTCGACTTTGCAGCCCTGCAGTCTCTACTGCACTTTTGAAGCCTTTGGAGTAAAAGTTGCCAGCCCCTCAATTTGATTCACTTCCTGTAGTCAGACTCCTTCCCAAAAGTGGAGAGAGAGGGGGAAACGGGGAAAGGAAGAACTCTTTCTGTTTTAAATAATGTTTTCTGAGGAGCAGCAGCCAACTCCTCTCCTCTGCATAACTTCTGCAGTTTGTGCCAGTGGCAGTCAGATCGTCGCGCACAGCAGCGTTTTAAAGAGAGAAAGCCTTTTGCGTTAAAAACAACACAGTGCGCCGGTTATTACACCCGAAACCACGCATGGTTTAACACGGATGGTACAGGTTTTGACGCCCATCGCCGAGTCTTCTCCTGATTCCACGCACCGAGTTTGGAGACACTGTACGCTGTGAGACTTCAAGGGTTCATGTACTGGAAAAATGAAGTTTTGTCCCCTCTTTCAGAGGGAAATAAGATTCTGTCCGAAGGAATTCCCACGAAACAGGTATACACTTTGGACACTGCTGGGCTTTATCTTTGTGCGTAAAAGGTTCAAATTGGAGAGGTAGCCCACTTATGCACTGTGTGGGCCTTCACTGCTTGGTTTCGACTAAATTACCTTGTCATCTGATGGCATATACAAGTCGCGATAGGCTGTGTGGTGTTGTAAGCCTCAATGTGAAATCAATTTGGATTTATCAAACTGTTTATCTTATTTCTTGAACGCTGCGTGGATCTATCTGCTGTTGCAAAAACGTGTTTATTTGCAGCCCGCCGCATCGTGTGTGACTTTTGTTGTGTCTCTCTGTGATGTCACAAGAATCACTGCCTGTGTAGCCTACTGAGATCAGCTGCACGCGCCAGCCGCTGTAAAGAGGCACGCGCCTCTCTGTTATGAATAGCGTGATTTGCGGTCCGCGAGCCTCTCGAGCGCTGCCAATTCGCCCGAGAAGAATTGGATTTTAATTACAGCCATTAAAAATCAAATTTGCAATTCTTTGGGTGACCCGTTGCCTTTCTCTGATTGACAGTTGAAATTGACACACCGGGTCCCTCTTACCCACAGCGTTTCATGCTATTTGTAATTACAGGTAGTCTCCCCTCCCCCCCGCCCCCGACTCCCCCTCCCTCCACTCTCGTGTCCTGGATTGCGAAGAAAATACTATTATTCTGAGAGACACGGGTTAAGGGCAGGGAAAAATCAATCCAAATTGAAATAGCTTCATTAAAATGTGCCTTTTGTTGCGGGGGCCCTTTTAACAGTTTTATCCGGGGTTTATTGTCAGGACCACTTTATATAGCATAGGAGTAGCCTTGAAGAGCTGTCTGCAAATGTCTCCCGAGGATTTCTCAGCTGACGAGGACACGGGGAAAGTGATGAAGACCTGCCGTTTACTGAACGTTGTCTTATAGGTGATCTCCGCCGAGCATCATAGTACACCGGGAGCCTCGCGCTGCAGTGTGGACTCTAAACACGCGCCAATGGTGAGAGCTTCATTACCCAGGCTATTTATGCTTTAAAAAAATGTATGGATAATTCAGTGCGTGTATTTTTTGCGCTGTAGTTGACCCTTGGCCCGAGCGCATCCACTGCACGTGGAATTTTATAGTTAGGATTCAAGCAAACAGGCTACATATTTGTACATGGGTGAATTAGTGGCGCATGTATAGTCTATAGACTACAACATAAACCAAACAAAAAACTGTGGACATCTGCAGACTGGCACTGTGGGGATCGTTGTGTGTTACTGAGCTGTGCTGATGCCCTCTTGCAGTCTCACTCGGACGGAGAGTCCCAGCGGTCGAACATGGAGCGGGAGGACACGCGCTCGTCCCCCAGCACTCCGTCCACCCCCTCCGTGTGCTCGCCGACCTCCACCTCCAGCTCGGTGCCGTCCACCGGGAAGAACGTGTGCGCCAGCTGCGGTCAGGAGATCCTGGACAGATACCTGCTGAAGGTGAGAGGCCACACGGCTGAAACTGCCCGTCTGGTCAGAGAGAAAAAAACTTTTCTTCTGGGGGCTTCTTGTTGATTTGTTTAGCCTTCTCTCTCATAACGCTAAAATTCAAATTAACAGCTAATAATAGCGTGTCTGCACAAGACGAGCAGGAGGCTGCCATGTTGACCCGGGTCCTGTTTTGGCAACTGGAATGTTCTGGAATGAACAGAAGGCCTGGACAACTGTCGGCATTATTACTCTAGAATTTACACTAAATAAAACTAACTATCAATATCGACAGAACGTGCCCTATATGTCGCCTATCTGGCACAAATGATACCCTGTTATTTTAGTATTTTGGTGCAACACCAACGTACAGAACCCATTAACCATACACAAAACGTGTAGCCTGTCTAAATTGAACCGCTGCAACGTAACATTTCGGGAATGAAAGGTAAAGCAACAGACACACAGGGATCCAACGTTTAGATTTGGTTCTGTTTCACGGCCTCTCTGTCAGTAGTACGCCGTGTCTCGTCGCGTGCGCCCGCGCGTTTCCAACCAAAACAGTCTTCTCTCGCGCGCAACTGGGTGTTTGTCAGAGTTCACTTCTGTAGCTGTGTAGCCAACAAGTCTAGGCCTGTTAGGACACAATCGTTATTTGGTTTTTAAACGTTGTACAAAAGGACTGAAAAACACACTTGAAAAATTAAAAACATTTTTGAAAACGAATTGTGTAGATAAATAACCATAGTAGCATACATATGTAATCTAATCTTCTACTATAATACATTAAAAGCTGTCGTGTGCAGCATTTTATTTGGTCTACTGTAAATTTCTGTCTTGTGTAGGCTAAATATCGTGCCTATGTTTCTGCGGGCCAGTTACATATTTCACACTGCCGATGCAAATACATTAATGTAGCCCATATAAATCGTTTTCTAATGATTAAAAAAAAGCATAGCCTACAGTAGTTACAATAAATGATTCTTTTTTAAATAAAAATTTGCAATGGCAAAAATATGTATTCTAAAATGAACATGATTGCATTTAGAACTTTTCTAACAGCTTATTCTAGCATATTTATTATCTCTCTCGCCAAAATAATTCGGCGAATTTGGGATTTTACAATTTTGTAAATGAAATGCTGCTGTTTAGCCACTGGGATGGTTGTGTGTGAACCTTCAAAATAATTGTAATCATTTTTTCAGTCGTCATTACAGATCAGGCCATTTGTCTTTTGGATTTAAGATATCATAATTGCTATTGAATGAAAATATTACACTCAGTGCAAGAAAATGTTAGCTAGGGCCTAAGCAGGATGCTTAAGGTTCGATGTGTTTCTATAATAAAAATGCATGCCCTTCAGAAATTAATATTAGTCCACTTGGCACTACTTAGGCCTAGTAAAAGGAACTACAGTACATTTAAATGTAAATTATTTAATTTCTAAGCAAAATACAGTAGGATCTAGTCTGGTGCTACAGACTCACTAAAAGTCCCTAATTGAATATTAAAAACATGATATCAACATAAACTCATTATTGAGCATCACTGTTAGAAATGCAACTTTTATAGAAATAATTTGCTGATTTTAACAATTAATATATTTAAATATTACATCAATATAAGCTTAACTGGCATATAGAAATATTGAATAGGACATCATAGTAATGTGACATGAAATGTATATAGAGACAAATTTGATATCTATAAAGTTGTTACTCAACACCATGGACACACTTTAAGTCCTTAATGCAGTGATCCATCATGCAGGCTATGTGTTTGACATGAGTGTTGTCTCTTTGCAGGTGAACAACCTGATCTGGCACGTGCGCTGTCTGGAGTGTTCTGTCTGCAGAACGTCGCTACGTCAGCACAACAGCTGCTACATCAAAAACAAAGAGATCTTCTGTAAAATGGATTATTTCAGGTAGGGTAAGTTTATGACCGTGTTTTCAAAATACCACGTCTGCTCTGCCAACACAGACCTCTCTCTCTCTCTCTCTCTCTCTCTCTCTCTCTCTCTCTCTCTCTCTCTCTCTCTCTCTCTCTCTCTCCCTCTATCTTCCTTTGAGATGGATGCGGGTTGCCTCACGTGTTCTTGAAAGACCTTTTCAAAAACTTCTCCAAGTCTGTAACAAAATAAAAGTGTAACTGAAAGATCCACAACTTTGTTATGGCTATCCAAACCATAACCCTTCCAGTAGCAACAAAAATAAAATCAATAATATCTAGCCTGCTTTATTTTTTTTAAAGCAAAGGGAGGTTGTAGGCTGTGTTTTGGGGGAGGATGTTTTTTTGTCCACGTTTTTTCAACTTCAAACTTGCTATTTTTGGGTGCTGCATGAACCCGTTTTTTTTATTTTCATGCCACATACATTGAGTGATATTGGAAAAAAATGAGATAAATATTCATACACATATAAAAAATATTATTATTACAATACACACACACACACACACACACACACACACAGAGCCAAAAGGTGCTGCTAGTAGTAAAGATTTGAAGGAACGGGTAATTTGGTAAATGGTCGTTGTTAGAGAGAGCAAAACAGAGAGAAAGAGAGAGCAAGAGAGCGAGAGAGAGGGAGAGAGAGAGAGAGAGAGAGAGAGAGAGACTATGGTGATTTATTGTAATTTCTGGATGAATTTATCAGTTGCATCCATTCAATACACACTGTAGTTTTGTTTGCGTGTTTGTTGACTGATGTTATTTCTCATAGATTCTTTATTCACTTTTTGGACTACATTTGTGTGGATTTGTGTGTGTGTGTGTGTTTGTGTGTGTGTGTGTGTGTGTGTGTGTGTGTGTGTGGTATCTGAGGTTAAATGGGGTTCACACCATTAACAGCATATTAAGTAGTAAAATTGGGCTGTAGCTTGTAGCTGGTCGATATATAGAAGGCCTGTGGACACATATGCATCGTGCACATCAGTTTGTGTGACTGCTCGGAGCTGTGAGTGAGCTTTGGTGTTTGTCTGATTGAAACCTGACACCATGCTACCACTCTGAGGTTTATAATCACCAGCAATTAGTTGTCCTCCACCCCAGACCCCCAGGCCTCCAGACCAGCAATTAGACCGCCCCAAGTGTCTGGTCAGCATGTTTCTGTTCTGAATGTGACTCCTATCCAAACTAAAAACACACACACACACACACACACACACACACACACACACGCAAACACACACACACACACACGCAAACACACACACAGATATCTGCACAATTACACATGGACACACACTTCAATATGAAAACATGAATATGAAACATTTAATAGCAAAAATGCACTTTAGACATTGGCTCCTTTTACAACTCTAAAGAACGTACACACACTGACACACATGCACACTGACACAGCAACACACACATAAACATACACTGATATCTCTGTTTATTTATGCATGTCCAGCAGTTGCCAGTGATTTTGCTATTTTTTTCACAAAACTGAGTATTTTGTGTTTTCTCTGCCACATCATGATAATATTTTACCTGACCCGTCTCCATTTAAATGCTCCTTCATCATTCACCTCTCTCACCCTTAACGCTGCCCTCTGGACTCTGAGCCAGTATTAAACACCAAGAGAGGATTTAAAATATGTCCGAGCACTAGAAAATGGTAATCAGTGGTACAGATGTGGCTGTCACCATCATATGTTATGCTCTGAGAAATTCTACACTCTGATTATATGAAATTGATAGCAATAAATGAGTTCCCACTAGTTGTTTACCTGCCAGGATAACAGTTTAAAAATAAAACTACAAGTACATTTTGCAGTGACTACAAAACAGAACCATGCTACTGACCTGACCTTTCTGACCTGTTTCCTATAATTTAAAAATCAATTGTAATGCTCCATCATCTTAGTAATTTTGATGTGTTATGCATGCCACACAAATGAGCCTGTATCTTAATCCCAATGGAGCCTAACACCAGATAAATTAGACCTGCTAAACTAGCCTGGATCAGCAGCGTTACAGTTACTGCAATCTGAGCCTCTGAGTCCAGTGCATCCATGTGATTTTGCAACATTACATTCTAATCACATATTTAAATCTATAATTTATTAATTTGATCACAGGGTTAAGAAAGCTAAGCACACATTTTGCTTGTAGACTAAGGTTTAAATTAAGGTTTAACAACTTGTAATAACTGTTACACAGTTTGACAAAGTCGCCTTCAATTAATTTTTTTTTAGCAAAAAGCTGTTAGACATTTTGCCAACAAAAGCTGTATCGTCTTTTCAATACGGTTACAATATCTGGAGAAAAATACTTGTAGATTAGATCAGATTTCCTTGATCACACTGGAAAACGATGAATGATCTTGCAGTGAAGCTTTGCTGCAGAACGGGCCTGTACAATGGTTACCTCTGTAAATATAAACTGTAACCTGGGTTTAGGCCAGATTTTAACTGGGCTAAACACCACTGGGAGTCCAGATTCTTTGGGCTGGATTCAAACCTCTGGAGATATTTCCTCATCTGTGTCAGCCTCTCATCTGGCTTTGGACTGACAGCTGCTTTAATGGGGCGTAATAGCAGGAAATAAGAGTGGGGTTCCCTCCATATACGTGTGTGTGTGTGTGTGTGTGGGGGGGGGTCGGGATAGAGGGTGCAGGACAGAGCCCATGCTGTGCCTCTCAAACCCATGTCAGGCCTACAGAGCTTTCTCTCACACATACACACACGTGCACACGCATGCATACACACACACACACACACACACACACACACACACACACAAACACAAACACACACACACACACAAAGGCAAACCACTTCTTTATCAGCCTCCCCTCTTGACCCCCCTCGTCTCCCTGCAACCCCTCCCTCGCCTCACTCCGTAGAAACATCATCCTCGTCTTTGAGCTGCAGGCCACACAGGAAGTTACATTGCTGCACTAATCAGAGGCACACTGGGATACTGACAGTGTAACCAGAGTACATGTACTGTATGTATGTAGGGAACTTTGTGGGTGAGATGTGTGTGTGTGTGTGTGTGTGTGTGTGTGTGCGTGTGTTTGTGTGTGTGTGTGTGTGTGTGTGTGTGTGTGTGTGTGCGCGCGTGTGTGTGTGTGTGCGCGCGCGTGTGTGTGTGCGTGCGTGTGTGTTTATTATTCATCAACCCACCTCTGGTTAGCTGATTAGGTCTCCATAGCAACAAAGACGATTAACCGGTACAGAGAAAGTGATTTGAGTTTTAATAAGAACTGAATGGATTGTAATTATAATAAGACATCTGTCACACAATGCTACACATTTAAATAAAGACTGCTCAGTCAAAGCAATGACATAGATTCTTCATTTTGTAAAGCAGATTACAAAGAAAACTGTTACTGCAGTCTTAGAGATTTTTAAAAAAATGATGTTGTGCAGGGTAAATATGCTAAAGCCTAGTAATGTGTTAAATCTGTTAAAAGATGTTGTCTATAAAGTACTTAGATCACTTCCTCATCGTAGATCCCCATGCAAGCAGCCTAACATGAAGCTGCGTTGTAAACCGCACAATCAAGCAAGAACTCTCTCAGGACAAATCTAATAGAGGTTAGAGTATTCTTATAGCGCATCAGAAATAATCAAAAAAATGTGTGCCTCCTCAAGCCCTCAGTCCTCAGCTCTTTAACAGCAGGTGAATTACTGTAGAAAAAAAAAAAGAAGAAGAAAAAAAGCAGTACAGATTAGATGAAAGAAGGGGAGAAAATAGGAGAGGTCTGGGGGAAAAGGGAGTTTGTGGTGTACCATTTTCCCTTTTGTGAGTGATACAAGGGGATGTGAGGATTGACATCGCTCCAAAATAATCACCAGGATTTTGGTACAAAGATAAAATAAGATACAAAAAAGGAAGGGAGGGGTCTGAGGAGATAAAGATGGAGCAGAAGGAGAGGGTTAAACAAGGGATGATTTGTAACTTTTTTGGTTTCTGTCAGAGCATACAACTGAAACACTGTCAGGCTAGATTAGCCATTAGCAATGTTCCACAATGTTTTCATCTTTTACTGTAGAAATGGCCTGGAATTCTCCATAACAATCTGAAGTGATGCATACACATAATTCAGTAAGCCGCGGAGTCCATTTGATTCCGGAATGGCATTATTGGGTTATAAGATATAAATGGTTAAGTTGCACATGACCGTGACAACTTAAGCCCTCTGTAAGTGCTATGCCAGCTAATTTTCTTTCAAGGCCACCACAAACACTTGTGGTCTCACAGTTCTAATGCTAAACTGACTTTGTTATGTTTTGCATGATTTTGTTATGAGGAATGCCAGGCCAGCGACTGCAGATGCTCCTTTTTTTTTTAGACATTGTTGCCTTACTTGACAGTGATACCAAAAATTAGGAGGGCAGACAGACACATGCAGAATAAGACAGATAAGAGACAGATCCTCAAACAGCATGCATTTAATGATGACCTATTGATATTGATGTGATAACTATTCTTTACCGTACTACATTCAGAAAAAATAAAACTTCAGGCCAACAAGCTCATGTACATGAGGAGGGGTACGAGTTTGTGAGATGTCAGGGCTATAGTGTGCTTTCATCCCAGATAGAGTGGACTTGAGTGCACTGATACACTGCCAATCCCACTCACTTGGCAACCATCATGCTCTCAATCCCACCCTGCTCTCTCCCTCTGCCATCGACGCTCTTTACTATTTTCCTCAGCCACTTACTTCCTCTCCCCGTGTCTATTCTTTTCATCCTGCCCTCACCAGTTCTTGCATCCTTCATACATTTCAACTATCGATGGCTCTCTGAATTTGGCTTATGATGAAATAGTAAAAACGTTGAGTTGGCCATCAACTTTTGATATGTGCTAATGCCTGTTTTACAAAACAATCCCATCAATATGGAAATGTTATTAATTTGACCTAAAATAAAGTTTTGCCTTTATGCTTTGTGACCCCTGTTTTACCCTTGAGGTAGAACCTTCTCTCGGGCTGCTTCTAAATCCTTCCTCCTCCACCAGAATTGGCAGCTGCTAACCCTAACAATGGATCTTCATCTCAAAGTGTTTTATACCCATCAAAGTCACAACGTTCTCTCTGAATGAGGAGCTTAACGTCTTTTGGTTCTGGTCTAAAACAGGCAATTTGTCTAATATTCCAGTAGTATTAAAGTGGAGTTCTTTTGGATAGGAGAAGGCTGAACAAATCCCACTAATGTATCTACTAACTGTAGCTATTCTTCTCTGCCACAGACCTCAACTGTTGTACTTAAACTATTATAAACACATTATGAGCCACACCGTTTCACTAAGTGACATGACACGATTGACTGCACTGGTTTATTTAAAGTCAATTCTACACTGTCCTGCTGCTGTAAAAACTCGCTAAAACATCAAATGGTTATTATTTATATATGTGTGTACATATACATATCCGCAGCTGCAAATAGTCCCCAACAATTGAATTCTTCACTCTTGTTTGAATTTTTTCAAAAAATGACAGTGCCCAGCTGTTGTAGGTAACTATTCAGGCTTTAAAAAAAGAAATATATATATATGTACAGTATCTAATCTTAAATCTAGAGCAGTTTTCTTGGTCTCTGTCCTTATGTTTTCCCACACTTGTATTTGTCTCATTCTATCTTCAATCACATTTATGTCAAATATTTCAAAAGACAAAATTACGTTTTTTTTAAATATTTACTGTACATTTTGTTTTGAGCTCATGAGGAATTATTTTAAAGCATTTGCTGACTTAACAATTTATGTTCACTTAACTCGCTCCGTGCCTAGCCTCTCTCTTCCCATAACCTTCTGTCCATTTCTCGGTCATCCACCCACCCATTCAGAACAGTAAAGTCAGGTGGTTTAGGTTTATGTGCCGCCTGACCTCACTGTTGCTATCAGTTACAGCGGGGCGATCTAGAGTGATGTCATATATAAGTCTTTCTTCATCTTCCTCTGCGTAAATCCACCCTGGTTTACATGTGTGTTAGTTTGTTCCCTTGTGTGTGCGCGATTCTGTGTTTGTGTGTGTGCACGTGTACATGTCAGGGCCTTCATGCCTCAGCCAGGAAATTGCAGGTGTTGGTTTGTTTGCATTCAAAGCTCAGCTTGCAGCCGCAGTCAGGAGCCTTTTCTGAAGGCCACATCCTCCTCCAAGGGTTCTTCCTTAAACCTATTCAGTTCTGCCAAAATTTCAAGTTTAAAAACACATATTTTCAACTTCAGCTCCCTCAACATATTCTCAAAGAAAAGAATGTCTGTGCATGTTTCATTCATTATGTTTAATAATGTGTGTACTATATTGGGCCTCGAGATTAGATTTAAAAGATCACCTACCGCTACAATTTTCTCTACCTAAATGTTGCTTTTACCTCATCAATGAACCCCTAATTCCTCATTCTGTTTCTCCTCCTTTGCCTCTGCTCTCTTTTTCTCTCTCTCACAGTAGGTTTGGTACTAAGTGTGCCCGCTGTGGGCGGCAGATATACGCCAGTGACTGGGTGCGCCGTGCAAGGGGAAACGCATACCACTTGGCGTGTTTTGCGTGCTACTCGTGTAAGAGGCAGTTGTCCACGGGAGAGGAGTTTGGCTTGGTGGAGGAAAAAGTCCTGTGTAGGATCCATTACGACACCATGGTGGAGAACCTCAAACGAGCGGCTGAAAGTGGTGAGTAGTGGTTAAATGGTTCTCTGTGGCTGTCCAGATGTTTGCTCAAGAGTCCTCCCAAAACTGACCTTGTGAGCAAAATCATGACTCCACAATTCACCTTTGTATTATTGATTATTTCTTATATCATTGATGATGTAATACGTCTGGCCTGCATCTTTCTGACTTCTCAGTGGTCATGTTACAAGAGCTCCAGACCCTCAAATTTGGGTCCTCAAATTTTAAATTGTTATTCAACACGTTTGTCTGTTATCTCACATGTCAGTCATTGTGTTTTTCAGGCAATGGTATCACATTAGAAGGAGCAGTTCCAACAGAACAGGACAGTCAGCCCAAACCGGCCAAAAGGGCACGGACATCCTTCACTGCTGAACAGCTACAGGTCAGACACACACACACACACACACACACACACACACACACTCACCCCTCCTTCCTTTCTGTCCTCTCTGTTTTGCAGGAGGTGACTTTGTATCCAAATTACCTGTCTGATTACTTTCTTATAGATTTTTATAAACTACTAAGAATCTCTAAACCCATCATCCAAACCAATCAATAAAATATTTGTATATGTTTGGTGATAATGATCTCTGTATAGATTTGAGCCGCCTTTGATTTCATGCTATTGTTTTGTCTCAATATGCAGATCATGCAGGCTCAGTTTGCCCAGGACAACAATCCAGATGCCCAGACACTACAGAAACTAGCCGACATGACAGGCCTCAGCAGGAGAGTTATACAGGTCAGTACACAGAAATCCACTTTCTTCTGGTATTAATGAATCTACTTATGTTACGGTAAGGTTGTTATTGAAATAATTCCTCAACACCTACAACTTGATTTAGCCACACAATGACTAAAATAAATTAAACTAACAATATATCATAGTAAAATGTTCAGGTATGCACATAAATATATTTTCATTGTTTTGTCTGTCATTTCTCATTTTTATAAAACATCCATTTGAAATCACTCAACATATTGCAATTTTAAGAATATAGCAACATGATGTCTGGTTACATTGCGTCTTCATAGGTGTGGTTTCAAAACTGCAGAGCAAGACACAAAAAGCACACGCCCCAGCACAGTGGGGCTCCTCCAGGTCATCCCCAGTCCAGGATACCCTCGTCCCTGCCCGATGAGCTGCATTACTCCCCCTTTGGCAGTCCTGAGCGGGCGCGCATGGTGGCCCTTCACGGGTATATCGACAGTAAGTTGTAGTTACCTTTTGTGCACTGAATAGTTAATTATAGTAAGTACTCTTTGATTCAGTATTTCTGTATTTTTGTGTTCTCCCCAGGTCATCCCTTCTCCATGCTGACCTCTCAGAGTCACCCTCACCAGGCCATGTCGTTGCCCCAGCTTCCCCTCAGCCGCTAGTGCTCCACCACGTTGACCCTTAAGACCCTTAAACCTCCGGATCCTAACCCTTAATCTCCTATCACTGCCGTCTGCAGAGCTGACCCGGAGGTCTCACAGGAGTCAACTTGGAGAACAGACACATCTTACAGGATCCACGCCCACTCGGAAAGAGAAATGGAAGAATGAGGAAACAACTAAAAAAAAACATCTGTCATTATGTTTTTTCTTTTTTTCTGAGGACAGGAATATCCCACCTGCTGCCACTCTGTCAAGATGATCGTGAAGCATTTATCATTAGCGGCAACTCACTGACTGTATTTTACACCACCTAAAAGGTCCCATTTTGCTTCACATGTACAGCATCCCCCCCTCTACCAAGCCATCCTCTGACTTGAAGGAGGAAGGGAGTTTTAAAGGGATGAAACTTAGAAAGGAAGCAGGACTGAAGACTCTTGAGTGCTGTCAGAATACCGAAGATAAACAACGAGGGGGACACTTAAGGGGGAACTATGATTGTGGCCCGACGGTCCCGGCACACACAGTAGACCACATTAGAGGTAAGACTCCCCACCCTTTTCTCTCCAAGCAACCATGAAGGAAACATAATGTAAATGAAATAAGTTAACTGTTGAATTGTTTTTTTTACGAATGGCATTACAAAAACAATAACATCCTAGTTACAGTTTTGGTTAACTTTCCACTGAAATGTAGGTCTAGAATTAGATCTTTGTTAAAAATTTAAAATATTGTGTGCCTTATCTTTTCAATTATAAAAAAAACTTGAATCAGCAAAATAAAAATTCCTGCTTGTAATTTGTCCCTAAACTATTTTTTTTTTTTAGAAGGATTTTAAATCTTACATTGGTAGAAAATCAGCATCTTAGCGTTTTATCACAAAGAAAACCACAAAGCACAATGTCTGGGCTGGTGTGTAATTAAATTCTGGCTGTAACATTAGAAGCTAACAGATTTTAGGTCGCCACAATCCTGTTCCATTTCTTTACAAGGAAGTCTGAGATGAGCACACTAATCAAAGTACAGATCCCTATAAAATCTGTCACAAGATACATAACAAGTGTATTGTCATTTTTAATTTATAATTGCTGAGGTTGCTTGTTTAGCCTCTGTGTGTGTGTGTCTTTCACACAAGGAGGGAAATGGAGTGTTGGTGTCTTGGTACATTACGGACAATATGAAACAGACTGGTGTTGTATATAGTAAGGTGTAAGTGTGTGTGTGTGTGTGTGTGTGTGTGTGTGTGTGTGTGTGTGTTGGCAGGGGTAGAGAGGTTGCATCTGTATTTTATGCCATGGCCATTGTATGAAGAACAGGATCCAACAAGACCTCAATGTCCTTGTATTTATTGAGATGGTAAATCCCTGTAAAGCACTTTTTCCCTCTGAAATTGTTTTGTTTTGCAAAAAAACATAAAATGAAATCAAACAAAAAAGTTTATCTGATAGACTGTGCATCATAAATGTTTTGTGTACTAAAATGCAATAAAATAGAATGTGATATTTTTGTGGGTTTGGATCATTTGTGAGGATAAATTAATGACACATTAACTCACTTTTATTTTTGTCACACAAAGCAAAGGACATTCAGCACCAAGGTTAAATTAGGCAAAACTGGATAGGGATTTTCAAATGACAAATGTACAAATAAAATAAATAAATATGAAGTAATTGTATGTTCTACGTGTTTTGTAATCATGCATGATGTTTGATCCTTTAATTCTTATTTTTGTGGATAGTGTACATTGTGTGTGTGTTTTCTGAGCGTGTGTTTGCCATGAAGCAAGAATGGTGCATCATGGGAGAGATTGTCTTTGTCCAAAGGACAGCTGCCTATAAAATTCTTAATGTCTTATTTATAAATATTAGTTTCAACTTTCAACTGGTGAAGTTGTTTAGATGACTGAGGGGCTATCGCCCAACATATCCTATTCTAAAGACTGATTATATGTTAAAGGGAGTACATGATCCTCACACAGCAGAACTGTATCCCATTAACAGCCTGAACATTAGCAATAGAATACATTACAATAGCCATGTGTATTTGGAGACAATGCATGGGTCATATCCTGCTAATATTATACATTAAGTACCAACATATGACCGACTGTTGTACTTTTCAATGATAACCTGCGGCATGAAGTCTATAGCTTACTGACACATAGACTGTGTGATGAATGTCATAGCGCCATTATATTTATTAAAACTGACCATGTAGGCCTATACAAGGACTTAAATAGGTCATCATAAACATGTTTTTCTTTCAGTATTTGTCTCAAACAGACATATAGCTCACAAGACAAAAAATCGAAAACATTTTCTGTAGTTTTAATAGGCTATACATACAAATAAAGTAAAAAATAATATCAGTTGACATTGCTGGTCTCTTTAGGAATTGTTGCAACAGACATTTCAGGATCAACGCCAGCAACCTCATCCCAAGCTTTCCGACAAGTCCGCACAATCCACTCATGTTCAGAGTCATCTGTTGGAAAGATTTAATTTGAAATGATTGAGAATATGTGTTCATAGTAGGCTATTGGAAACAAAGTCTGCAGTTAAAGTAAATTGTTTTGTTTTTGTAAACGTTTGACCTATGATTAAATGAGTGAAAAAATACAAACCGCGCAGATTGAAGTGTAAAGGTAAAGCGTATAACTCAACACCCTAATAACCAGTGGCCTGCATAATTAAACCACAGGCCATTTTCTGTGTGAGGCTGCAACAGTGAAGTGCCATTCAAATCTCGGCTAAATTTGTCAAATCAAGATAAGCCTGACAATTAGGCGAAAATAACTTCTCAGAACCACTTCAGACACTCAATGAATAATAACCCCCAAAAAATAGACACCGATTTTTTTTTTTTTTTTTTTAAACCGAAACGACTGCCAGAGGAGCTGATAATAAACCAGTTTTGCATTGTTAAAACTGAAATGAGTAGCTAATTGCAGGGGAAGTGAGCTTTCTCTGGAGCGCTCGCAGCTGCACGCACTTGAGCAGCACGCGGGCCTCACCCCCAGGTTCCACTGCGCGCGGGGCTCCATTGTACAGGGGAGCAGGTCTGCAGCTCTCGGACTGATTGTGTGTAATTGCCCGGCGTCAACACTAACAGCCACTTCACGTAGAAAACACCCCGCTCCTCGCTTTCTCCGTGTGTCTCTTTCCTTTCTACCTGTTCTGATCGCGAGCTCAATTGAACGTATACGGGCCTATCGGACACGCGGACAGCTGCCCCGCAAACAGTCTTTGTGACGCATTTGTTAACGGAGAAGGTACTTATTGAAGCCTATACGTCGTAACGTTTAGACCTCAATTAACAAACCACTGTCTTAATGATAATTATATTGGGACATTTTTATATTTGCTGTAATTCTGCCCTCTTGAGATTGTATAGCAGCGTTTATCTCAGAATGTAAGTCATATGTAATTGGTACCTTGGGTTGTTTGAGGGCACAGGTGGCTGGTTTATTAGGTCATTTCTTGCAATCTGAGGACAGCAGGACTTTTTTTTGTGATTTACCAGTTTTTGCAAGTCAATACATTTAACTTATAGACCTATCTAATGACTCTTCGTCAGTTCTGTGAATATTGCACATAGACTAATAAAAATAGAAATAAATACATCAAATCATACTATGGTTCTAAATGACACATCACATTTGTAGGGAAAAGTTCAGGCACCATTTTGCACCTTTAGTGAAATGCAGCACACTAAACATACTTGTTTATTAGATATTTGGTTGAAATCCATCTTGACTGTAATAACCTGCATGGACGACCTTTTTGCAATGTACACAAGAGAGAGTGTGTGTGTGGAAGCGATAATGGCACCTTGTTAAAGTCTGTTGATCTTTATCCTTAAAATACACTCTAAGGGAAAAGTGTTTCCTTCCAGTCCAATGGGTGTGAATTAACACGCATACGCACACGCACGCACACACACACACACACTTAGTACCATACGTACTATAGGGATTTGCAGAAGAGATGATCACGTTCTGCTGGATTTAGTATTAGTACAGTAATCACAGAAACAGGAGAGCTATGACACTCTGTGAAGTCAAAATCTGAACCTTGCCCATAAACCAAGGAGCTCAACTAAGTGGATTTATTTAGGGTCATATGTGCTAATAGAAGTGCATTTTGTGGTTTCCAAGCGGAGGCCCCACAGTGCAATCAAACTTACCTAAATGTGAAAGCTCAAATAAACATTCAAATGCACACGTATAAGTCATCTGTCTCCAATTCACTGCAAGCGGAGCAGCCTTGGCTTATGTGTCTTGATAGAGAGAGAGATGCTGATCTTTAAAGTTATTCATCTATCTGTCACAGTGCAGAGGTTTTGACATGCAAATTCTGTTTTATTGTGAATTTTTTGTCTCTAAGATGGATGAAAAATGAGAGTTTCAGGAAAGGATATGGATGTGTTCAACTCCCCAGGGCCTCAGCTGATTTGATCTGTCTGTGAAACACCTCGGCTGGATGGGGACAAAGGGCGGGGCTGTGGTTTGGTCACCAGAGGTGTTTTCCTTGGCAATGGAATGTTTTCAACGTGGAACTCTTTTCTGTGCAGAGTTTCAAAGCGAAGCGGTTCATTCCAGAAACAGGAAGTTCTACAAACAATATGGCAACACATGGCCCCTGCTGGAGCTGCTGCAGCCTCCTGCACTGCTGCCGACTGTGGCTGCCTGTTGCCAAGAGACAACATACACAACTGCCCGTGTGTGTTTGTGTGTCTTTGTTTGTAATAACAGTAACGCTTAATCAGTTAGTGGTGGAGATTTGATTGTGCAGATGTGGCCTATGCAATTTTTTTTATTTTATAACTTCAAACTTAAGTAACAATCTTCATCAGCAATGACAAATTAAGATCAATTATGTATCTGGAATTTTGAAAGCGAGTAAAAATAGCCTTTTGGAGTTGTTTGTTGATTATGTGATTTGTGTTTCAGGTTTACAGTAATCATTTCATTGTGTTGTAGTCTGTTGGCTTTATTTAAAATGGGCTGGTTAACTATGACACAATGGGTTGATTGTGAGTGGAACTATATGTTGTAATGATCTTAATAAAAAAAAAAATCATAATTCAAATTTCAATCATTGAATCGGCTATACGGGCATAAAGGGAGGGGCTCTGGTTTGGTCACCAGAAGTATTTTCCAGTGTAATACCGAATGTCTAATTGCTGTGGTATTAAATTGGACACTCATGAAGAAGGTTGGGAAGAACATCAGCCAGAAACAAAGTCTGTAATCCCGAATGTTCCTATTTCACAACCTGCAATCACTGATATTACTGATATCAACACACACACACACACACCCACACAAACACACACACACACACACACACACACACACACACACACACACACACACACACAGACACACAAACACACACTCAGACCTTCCTTCTTTTCTGTCCTCTCTGTTTTGCAGGAGGTGACTTTGTATCCAAATTACCTGTCCGACTACTTTCTTTTAGATTTTTATAAACTACTAAGAATCTCTAAACCCATCATCCAAACCAATCAGCAAAATATTGGTTTGGATGATGGTGTGACTCGCTGCCTCTTAAAAGCTGTAAACCCGAATGAAATTTGGAATTGGAGATATCAAATAAAGCAAGATTCTGTGAGTGAATTACATTTCTTTCCTTGAATAAGAAAACAAATTTAACAGACTATTTATAAAATAAATAGTTTTTTAAGATAAAGTTCTCCCAAACAAGAAGATACAGTAGGAAGCAACGTCCAATCTCATCCTACGTCATATCTAATGTGTGTCAGAAAAGAAGGGCACTTGTTATCCTCTATCGGTTAAAATATACCATTTTCTCAGACAGTAATTTTGGTTAACACCCAGTGACAACTCCTCTAATCCATGTAAATGCTTCCTTGTCCTTGCCCAACACCAATGAGTAAAGTAATGTGTTTTTGCGGGACTTGCAGAGAGGACCAGTTAGAACTGGTCTTGGTCTAGTGTACATTGATTTCTTATATGCTGAGCAGGCCATACAGATCATCCTATTTTTTGTTAGTATTTTTTGTGTTCCATTCATTTCACACTTTTATCCAAACTGACTTGTATTTGGGGAGCACTTGGGGTTCCAGTGTCTTACTTGGACATGTACTTTAACATGTGGAAAACACCAACCTGACAGTTAATGGGCTCTTTGAAGTAACTGTACCAGGATCAGTATAGCAATTGTTTCAGAGATGTTGCATCTTACATTTAACCCTCTGTACACATCTGTGATGGGTGGTTCCTCCTTAATAATTCCAACTGACACTTACTATCATCACCCTCCATTTCCACTATCCTACATTTTTTCGTGGCGTACAAGTATTATTGACATCCCTCCATACATGCATGCAGGCATATCAGCAGCTTCTTGATGACAAGAAAGCGGTTCACCTCCAAAAATAATCTTTAACCTCTTGGGGGATATTAGCAACAGATCCTATTGTTTTGCTACCTGGCACAATGCCAGGAAGGAATATTTGTCCATGTTAGCAACAGTAACCGAGGAGAGAAGCTTCACAATAGGTCAGTTTTGGCCAGTGAGTAAAGTTAGTCTGATATTTTAATAGCAATAATGTTTAGTTCAGGGCGTAAAACTTGAATCGTCTGTAGTTCAAACCAGTTCCATACAAATCATGTTTGCAACTTCTCTAGATGCGAGGCTTTGTCTTCACAGGCTCAGTTCTACCTTGTCCTACATCCACCAGCTGTAGCGGCTACATGGGGAGCACCTTCCTTTTTCCTCTCTGTAGCAAGCGTCCCCTCTGGGAGGGAGGGTCTGCCCTGTGTCCCATCATCCTCATCCTGGACGGAAGCCATGAGGCAATAAATTCTGTCTTCACACCCACTCTGACAAATGTGCCTTGAAAAATAAATCCATACAGGATACAGGAGCATTCTTCTCAAGAACTGTATACCAAGATAAGAGGGAGAGCGCATATAGGTGTTTGTGATGTATTGCACAAGCCTCTTCTTGCAAGTAGCTCATCTCAATACAAATATATAGCCCAGAAATATTTTTTTACCTTAGGGGAGCTGGTGAGTCATACCTAAAATTCTGCTATTATTATATCTTGACACTTGTAATCTTGTAATGTTCAAGTCTGAATCACTGAATGAGGATCCAGACACTGATTCTGTAGTGTGTCCGATATCTGAAGATGGAAGCATACCAAAATATTGTCTGATTTGAATGCTTCCTACATTTCTGTAATTCATTTACAATAGTTCTGCAAGATTGTAAAACATCTCCATGCATGTACCAGTAATAAAAGCTGGGTTAGATACTGTACAGTATGTGTAAAATTAAAAATGGTCCTGTCAAAATACCTTTGCTGCACAGCAATCCAACTGGACTTAACCCTAGGGAGCCGAAGGCTATGCATTTACAAACTGCATTCACAACCCGCTGCGTAATTCGCAATGTTGTTTCTTGATGTAAAGTCACAGGAGACATGACGAGCAGAGGATGTCAGAATTTGGGAATTCCTATCCGGACACCTGACAGAATGCATTCACTTCAAGTCAGGAGTTCCAAAACTGGGCACCCGTTCAGTGGAAAAATGTGTCTTGAATTTTCCACTTTTGACAAGTAA
The DNA here is from genome assembly GCF_013103735.1 of Etheostoma cragini. NCBI lineage: Eukaryota > Metazoa > Chordata > Actinopteri > Perciformes > Percidae > Etheostoma > Etheostoma cragini. Next base: position 12,590,718 of record NC_048422.1, read on the forward strand.
CAAAAGATAAAAAAACAGCTTTGAAATGACTACAATAGCCTATTTAAACATGTTTATCAGATGACTTGTAGCAATAATCTTCCATCAGAGAATCCAGGGATAATCCATTTAACATCACTTCATAAATTCACTGCTATCAAATCCCACACTGTATGCTTTCATAGATGCAGTTATGTTAAAAAAACAAACAGTCAAAGACAAAGGGCCTGCCTGAGACTTATTCAATTCAAGAGCTTTGGTATGTTTTTCTTATTATATTTTCAGAAAGGCCTTTTCTGTGGCTTGTTCTTAAAAAAGTAGTGTCTTCTTACACAGAGCTTTTATCTTGTATAACAAGACAGAAACAACAACTCACTCAGTACTAATTTGGCTGATTTGGCTTTGAACTCTGGGGTTTTACTGATGTATAGACCAACGTGTGAATTTCTTCAGGATTTGCCTGCTCACCTTTTTATATACTGAACAAAATGCGCCAAACTTTTGCTTTTGGGGATCCGAAAACCAGTCAGTATCTGGTGTTAGGGTCAGGATCGGGGCTCATCCGTGAAGGGGTTTTCGGACACCCCATTTGCTTGCTCATAGGTGGATACTACAGCACACATGCTCTGGAAACAGGTTTAATCAATAGCTACATGACTACTGGAATTTGTAAGTGGTGCTGCTTTATTAAGTTCCTACATACATTTAACATACAGCAATCTATCACTGACAAAGTGCTTTAGTGGACATAATTACTTTGAAATGGAAATTTGTGTTTGCTCTTGACTTTCATCTTTCATTTTCTTTGGCCCAGCAGGCTCAGATGCCTGGATATTACTCAATGCTCAGATGGAGCCAATTTGGCCTAAAATTAGAGGAAACTAAAATGTGCACGAACTAGAGCAAAGTAAGCAGTGAGAGAGGAACGATTTGGATTCTGATAGAGATGTTGTGAAAATGTGAGTATCCTATCTGCATTGCAGTACTTTTGTTCACCTCACAGTAAGTACATAATTCAAAAATATGTCCAGGTTGGAAGGTATTATTTAGTGGCAAAGGATTATTATTACGAATCAAAGTAAGTGGTTACATGAACACTGTTAGAAGACACACCTCTTACTAGCCATCGTCATCTTTGGTGTCACAGGCCAGGGCTACCACAGTTAAAATAACAAGCTATTTTGTGTCTCACCTGCATTCCTGAGGAATCTGCCAGTGTGGGAAGTGACAACTCTGGAATTGGGGTCATAGAAACCATCTCCACAATCGTAGCATCCATCAGGAATGAGGCGTGGCGGATGCAGATCAGTTAACTGAGATTCTCCTGTATGAAGGAAACAGCCGTTTTTATTGAACAGCAATCTTACGGTGTGTATTACTACTAACACAATTCCTTATTATTCTGATTTTTTGTTCAAATCTTATCCTTTTCAAATGCTTTTAATTAGGCCATGTGGATTGATCATACATATAAAGTGAATCTAAAGTCAATCTACAGTATTTGTCAGGCAATTGATGGACACTCAAAAAGCAGCTAATTACTACTATCTGTACATTATCTAGCTAGCTTCCAAAATCTGGAACATGTACTGAAATAAAGAAGAGCTATCCAGGTTTAGCTCAAAAACATATCAAGCCAGCTCAATTATCCTTCTTTATGACACGCATTCAGTACACCAATAAAGAGAAGTGAATCTGTGACCACACTAAGCAGCTTTTTATCAAAATAGAACATCAAGTTATTGCTTTGGGTGTTACTTCTTTCCTTTCCTCCCATGCACATGCTCCCAATCTCAACCGTGTTTGAATTCTAGGCAATGTTTATCATGTTTTCAAGCTAAAGGATCTGTTTGTCTGAGAGTGGGATTTAGAAGAAACTCTGTCAACTGACCGAATGAGCAAATAAATGAATTCCAACCTGCAGGTCTGAGTCCATTGCACCTCTCACTGTAGAAGCGCCTGTCGTAACCATCACAGTAGTCCCAGTCCTTCTCCTGGTACTGCAGACCATCAGCAAAGGTAAATGACCCCTTATGAAGAAGCACAATGTTGAAATCACTTTTCTTCTTCTTCTTTTTTTTTACCAGAAAACATAATTTTCCACTTACCTCTAGTGGTGTCTGGACATGGAGACAATTTTACGTGCCAACATTTTGTGATATTTACATCTTTCATCACCACAGTACAATTGAGTTTCATTTGTGCTCCTTGAAGCAGTGAAAAAAATCCATTTGAAAAACTCAACAGCAATGCCATGATAATGCAAAAGATAATTCACAGACCTCACTGTTGGAAAGTAAAAACTGTTGAAAGCAAGGTCTGGGGATTATCCTATGTACCCCAGACATGGTTTCTGGAAAGATAAGAGTACTGTTGAGGTTTCCAAATGTCACTTTTCAGTGCTTTAAGCACAACAAAACAATTTAAATTCTCTTCCATTGTTTTAGGGTTCAGGCCGAAATATCTCAAATCCTCAGCAGATAAAAAAAATGTCTGCATAGATATATACACCAGGGGAAAGTGAAAAAATATGTCTTTTGGGCGAACTGACACACTTTGTTTTTGTGTGTGTGTGTGTGTGTGTGTTTGTGTGTGTCTGTGTGTGTGTGTGTGCATGTTCTTCTGAAGGATGATACAACTGTGTTATTGGGAATGAAAAATAAGCATACATTGTCCAGTAATCTGGCAAAATGTCAATGTCAACAATATCATTTGCAATCATGGAAATGGCATTAATTCTAATTTTATAAAATGTTTGAGTGCTTATTTGGCGGGGGATCAAATACAAATTCAAAAAAGAAGAGAAGAGAGACCAATGTTTAATGTGTAAATTTGTACAAGACATGCTAGATTTAGCATGTCTTCTTGCTAGACCTTTCTCACAGACTGGTCATGCAGGAGAAGCACAGCAGCTTCACTTAAGACTACGTTTAAATGTGGACAGCTATTTTCATAAACAGACATTTTTCACCTCTCCTGTTTCAAAAATAACATTGTGCACACAGTTTTTTAGAAAAGTGTTCATTTACACATACTTGTATGCCGTCACTGCCGTCAAGAGCATGCCAAACCTGTAGGTGGCGATGTAACGAGAAGCTCAAGCCCACATTGGCCAATGAGAACCCAAACAAATAGCAACAACAGCAACAAATCACGAATGGACATTACCAAGAATAAATGTTCAAATAAACACATCAGGAATTGTATACAAAAGGTAACTCTGCCCTCAGGAAGATTCTTTTGTGCTTCAATGTATGGAGAAATGAACTGGTTCGGGTTAATGGAAGACAATTTTTTTTCTAACAATAAAGTAAAAGAGTTTTTTTTTTATTCTGCATAAAATATATATCCAGCAAAAGAGAACCCTAAAGAGATTCAAACTTGATATTGAATATTCTTGTACTTTCTGTGAACTAGAAGAAGAAACAATCTGTCATTTGTTCTTTAATTGTCTGTATACTAAAATATTTTGGATTGATGTTCAACATTTTATCAGACGGAACACAGGCCAATCAATTCTACTTAAAGATAAAGATATTCTGATTTGCTCTGAAGACAGTGAAAATGATAAAGATGTTGTTTATTTTATTCAATTGATCTTGTTATTGGGAAAATTCCACATTCACAAGAAGAAATGGGCGGACTCCAAACCATGCTTTGACAATTTCTTTCAAGAAATGCACCAATACAGCAACACTATAAGAGGTAAAAGGCAATTAAGACTGGGATTGTGTTTGATACATTTTTTGTGTATCGGTGATTCATTTGACTTTATTTGCACCTTACTTTTCTTTTTATACTTTTTTTTTTATTTATATATATTTTTTTCTCTGTATGAGTATCTCTGGTTTTGACCTTTGAATTACATACTGGCTATTTAACTGTTCTTTGTTAATAAAAAATAAAAAAAAATAAAAAAGCAACAAATCACTTCCTCTTTCTTCTCTTCCTCACTTCTTCGGCTGCTTAAACCGCTGTTTGTCTCAGTTTACACTCAAACGTGCAAACGATGATTTCAAAAATCTCCACTATGGCCGGAGATTTTAGAAAGACTCGTTTTCAGAAGCGAATTCTCCATTTGTAGGTAAACAAAGGGTACAAACGGTATAAATGTCTCCGTTTGTCACAATAACAACACGTTACAACACGTAGGTGTAAAAAGGGCCTAAGTGTCCAATTAATTAATTAATTATTCAGTGAGCCAGCGAGCACAGCACCTTGGTCCGGGAACACCTGTGGAATACATCCTCGATTACTGTTATTCTGCTATGCTGCGTCAAAATATCTACAGTAAAAAAGAAGTTCTATTTACTTGCATAAGACATAATTAGAGGTTGCTGTCTATCTTATGTTGATTATTTTTGGCTCTTTTATTTCAAAGCACTTTTTGATAAAGTTTAGATAAAACAGTTGCAGTGACATTTACACCTCAACCACACGATTTCTAATAAAACATGTATTCTTGAATTTGAGAGTTTCTTATACACATGCATTTGCAGTGGATAGAAACATTTCAGGATAAGCTAATGCTCCTTTAAAATGCTTGTTTAATTTGTTTACAAAAGTAGAAAAAGGGATAATGCACGATACTCAACCCCCCAGGCAGAGTTTGAATTGAGACGTGCAAGTTTCAGAGTGAGCTATATGAGCTACCAGATATTATTTCCAGAGTGTACTGGATGGTTTAGGTCTATTTTGAATGGAGATAGGTTTTCTTGGGCTGCAATGGATGCAGGTGCAGGGTAGTCTGTGCCATGATTAGTCATGGTTTAGAGCTGCTACCATTTCAGATGAACCACAACTGAAATAATGATAATAATTGGAGAGATCATAGTTGTGGCAAAAGCCCTTGAAAGCAGGAGAGACTGTAGCTTCATGCAGGAAAAAAGGAGAGAAACCTAATAACTATGACAATAATGGTGATTGATTGCTAAAAGGGACCAGATGTCATATCAACTATAACTATAACCAATGTGAAACACACATGCATGTGGATGCATATATTCTGACTCGCATACATGCATCCACACACACACACACACGCCACTCCTCACCTGTTTGGCTATGCCATTTTCCCAGGTGGCCTCATATTTACTTCCATTTGGAAAGTGTAGAACTCCTTTGCCATGGAGCATCCCGTCTTTCATCTCTCCCTCATACTTTGTCTCTGTGGGAAAGGTGTACTCTCCTTTTCCATCCATCCTGAGGTAGAAAAGAGATGGTCACAACTTTTGTTCTTCATAACGTTAGCTCAGTAAACCTGAATCAACGGTGTGTAACGTTACATAGCGGTACATATGTAGGCTATGGGTTGTATATCCTGTTGTCTTTAAAGTTACATAACAGACATTTACCTGCCATTTTTTGTATCTCCTTTGTAACTGCTTCCGATGAGCTCCATTACTACATTGACTTTCTAGCACCCTGTCTTCTCAAAATAAACAAACAAGCACACAAACCAGGGATTTATCGACTGGAGCAAGACTGTAAAACGGTCAAGTGTACCGTTACCATGGCAACAAAGAGACAAGCCAGACTACCACTTAAACTGTTCAACCTGAAGAGCTATTGTTTGATTGCATGTCACAGTTTTATCATTTTAACAATTTCAAAATGAAACGTGACAAAACTAATAACAAATGTATCAAATTGATTCTTCTCTATTTACAGCTCCTTAAGTGCGCATGCCCCAGCGGCTCTGGGATTGGTCGCGAATTGTTGCGTCATCAGACTGCGCTTCCCAGCTGACAGGAGCCAGCAGGCGCAGTAAACTGACCTTCTCTGCGGCCTCGTCGCTCGTCCTGGAGCCAGACGAGGACCTTGAATGTTTTTTCAGTATTTTTTTCTGAGTTAGTTTTATTGCACAGACATACAGCCATGCCCACAAAACTGGATGCTCCTTCACTGCAGGAGCTGAACGTGGATGAGGTGAGTAGTGTTTATTGTTTAGCTTGAATTGAAATCAACACCGACTATGCTAGCCAACAAGCTAACGTTACTAGCTAACGATAGCTGCTGTATTTTTCAAGATATGCTCAGTAGTTTATATCTTTTGCCGCTGGTGGTACCTGCCTTCACTGCCGAAACTTGGTAAGATAACCTAGATTGATTAAAACATAATAAATCCACTAGTAAATAATTGTAAATGCAACTCAAGTTGATAAAATCCCCGGCATCTCTATGATATACACCTTGGCAGCATTAAACATCAGACATTGTTAACCTTCATTAACGTTGTATCGCGCACTTCATAGTGGGAATTACTTCTTCAATTAATCCCATGTGGCAACATTAACTTTCCAATGGCTGTCCCTAAACAAACCCTTGGCCAGTTTATGTCAGCAGCTTTGTTATTTGCCACATTGAACTTGTCCTTGGAAGACAGATGTTAGCTGGCAGCAGCTTGTGTTCCAACACTAATATGGGTTAAAATATCAAGCGTAACATATGTGCATGTAAAAGTTCTGTTGTTTGATGAAGGGTTTTACAATTACACTGTAATGCTTCATGCTACTGAGCTATTTTTCCATTTGAAGTATACCTGGTTCTTGTATTTCCAAGGACCTCATACATTATTTCTTATTTTCTTATAAAAAAAGTTTGATTTGACAAAATCTGCTTTAATGTATTCACTCATTCTTAATAAAGATTGTTGTGTATAAGACTATAATTGGCTCAAATTACTGTATGGCATTTGTAAAACATTTAACATATTACAGATCAACACAGTCCAAGAACCTAGAAACAGCCTTGTAGTGGAAGATAATTTAAAGAGATGCTGGACTGAAAATAAATGGTTACCCTCTAAGAAATACTTCAGACCTCATAGCTACCTCTTAAATCACTGGGGCTGGATTAAAATAATCGGTTCTCCAATTAAAATGTATCTTTTGTTTTAGTGAACTAATATAGATTGACAAAATTCCAAAATCAATTTTTTTTAAATGTGTGCAATTTCACCAGGGATGTGTAAATAAAAAGTACTTTAAACATCATTTTCGTGGGCCACTTCTTAATGTAAACATTAACCTGGTCCATTATAAAAATATTTGAGGGTTGCTTGCTTGTACAATGTACAGCAGAAGTTCCTTAAGAATTAAGAATTGTATATCCACGCAAAGTTGATATTGCTACAGAAATCTAATTGATATCTAATTGAAAATTTAAATCAAATCAGAAATTTAATCATACTGGGACCTTGTGAATTGTAATTTAATTGATTTGGGAAATCGTTGGTAATTTCCTTCCCTATGAATCACAAACTCTATTATTCATGTGAATAATAAACTAAAACTACACAAGTTCAGTCAATTTTGGTGGCTGAATAAAACAACCTGGGAGTGTTTGGAGGTCTACTTTTTGCTATTGGAGCTAGTCTAGCAGTTTCCAGCTGCTCCCAGTTAAGCGTGATTTATGCTTCAGTGTAAATTCGACGCCGTAGCTACTTTCATAGGTACGTGGAGACACAATCCTACGCCGTAGCCTCATGTGCATCTCGGAAAATGTAACTAAACTTCACGGTGACGCATGTCGCTTGGCCTTGGCTTAGTTGTGTTGCATTTCCCCTTATTCTTTCCTGGTTCTCCTTCACTATAAACTACATGAAATCAAGGAGAGGGTTAACTCTTCCTGCTAAAGATTTCTCACAGTGGTCAGAAAATGCAGGGGAGACTATTTTCTCACTATGACTCAAGAGTGGGTACTCGCTCCGAAGCTACCACACACTCTCCACACACGCACGCCGGCCCTGCTATTCTCCTTAAGAGATCCACGCAGGCACTCTAAAGTTTAAACTTCAGGCCACTTACCTAGGTTAGGGTGAAAGCTCTACGTAGAGCCTCAGCACAACCACAAATCAAGCTTTAGGCTACTAATGTACTGATTATTGGATGAATATTAAATTGATCCACAATATTTGATCAAACAAATAATTTAAGCTCTTTTATGTGGTCACCAATATCAACAGGTGTCAGGATACACAAAAATAAATCTCACAAAATGTCTTGGGCATCTACTATTGGTTAATGAATTATTATTTCATCCAGCCTCCTTATTTTCCATGTGCCTGTCCCTGTTTCTGTCCAGATCAATGTGTCCTCTGCAGTGCTGAAGGCTGCTGCCCACCATTTTGGCTCCCAGTGTGACAAACCCAACAAGGAGTTCATGCTCTGCCGCTGGGAGGAGAAAGACCCCAGAAAGTGTCTAGAAGAAGGGAGGAAAGTCAACGAATGTGCACTCAACTTCTTCAGGTAACACACATACAGGTTTTTATTTTTTTATTTCTGGCAACAAATAGTCTGGTTTACACACTCAGTTAAAAAACAAAGAGTTCATCATTAATTCATCAGATGTGCAGGTAACAGTGGATAGGTTAGAAACCTAGTGATTAGACATATTTAATACAGTTTTGGAGATGAAGGCTTCCACAGCGGTTTCATCTGCAAAACCTGTGGTCAGAGAGTGATCGAAGATGTGGCTGAACTCTGGAGCCAGCTGAAGGGTACGGAGTTTGAGAGACCATTTGAAACCTTGGTCAAGAGATTTTGCATTTCCTCCTTTGTGATGGAGATGTGGGTAGAAAAAGTTCTTTGAAGTTGTAAATAGTCAGACAGTTGTTCTTCCAGAGGTTACAGTTGTTAATTTTACAGTTTCCTATCCTGTAACTCTTCCTGCTGATATGATTTTCATTCCATTGGCTTTTGGCGGCAGCGACATGAAGATGTTAGTCTTCCCTTGCCAAGTAGAATGGTTTGCGATTTAAAGCTAGTGATGTAAGAAGAGTACAGAAAACAGTGGTGAAAATCAAGTTCTAGTGCATCATCTGGGATGGAGGTGAGCAATCAGAGGGTTTAAGATAACTTGTTAATTCTTGTCCAAACTAAGAAAAGATGTTTATAACACATTAGTCCTCCATGAATTCCTATCCACTGTTACTACTAAGTGCACTGAATCTGAAGTGGTGAGCTTTTTAGCTAAATGAGATGGTTGTCTTGTCTGCAAGATATTTAAGACATTCTGGGTGAAAATTGAGTGAAGATAAGTAATTCATTTGAAGACAACTTCTATGTTTTTGTAAATGTAAACACACAAAGAAAGCTCCAAAATATTGCCCAAAAGAAAGTAAAATGAAGGTGAAGGTCTTTACACACAAACACAACAATAACACCATGCACACACAGCGGGTTAGGCTGTGAGTAGAACTAAAGGTTTCTTATGATGGTTAAAGACATCTGCTTGTTGAGTCAGTATTTATTCTTGCAAAGCTTTTTAATTGATCATCTTCACTTTTTTGTTTTCATAAGAATCTATTAATAATTGCTTTCCTGCATTTTTGGCTATTGAATAGGAATCAATCAATAAGTTAAGTACATAGTTTATTGTGTCTATAACACTGTCATTGGGGGCTATTTGGGGAAGTGGTCTGGGTTTTTTTTCACTCTGCTGTGTCTGTTGTAGACTGAGGTGTGTGGGTGCGTGCGGGTGTGTGTGCGCACGTGTTGCTCCTGGTTCTCAAAAAACACAAACAACCGACACTTTCACCCCAAAGATAAACTGAGAGTTACTGTGAAAGACCAATACCTGTAATTATCTTAATGAGGAAAGATTTGACAAAAGCTGTAATTGCACCCAGGATCTGGTTTGATTCTTCGGTGCTTCTGGCAACTGCCAGACACCTTTAGGAGCACTTCATTCACATCACCAGTTCAGAAAGTTCTTGTTATGGAAACCTGTAAAATACTTTTGAGAAGTCATACACCTCAATTTCATAAAAGGTTTTGACATGGGTGGAGTTTGAATTTTGGATCTGAGCAGTTCATGCACGGAGGATGAATGGGAATTATTTAGAAATCTTTTCAACGCTTATTATGTACAGGGTTTTATTTACACCATCTGTAATGTGCTGCGAACGCTTGAAAATGCACAATGAAACTGCTTGACTTTGGAAAAGGTGAAGGAACCCTGTTACTTTAGTCACATTCTCTCTATATATCTATCTAAATATATTGATATAAATAAATAAGCGTTTTAAGGGTAAGAGTTCCTGCTCATAAATAGTAACTGAGTTTTCTGGACTGTTTTCATTTTATCGCTTGCATATTTGATTCGGACTCAAGTCTCTGTTTTCCCTCTTTCATGTAGACAAATCAAGGGAAACTGTGCAGAGTCCTTCACAGAGTACTGGACCTGTCTGGATTATTCCAACTTGGCGGAACTGCGCCATTGCCGTCAGAAGCAGCAAGCCTTCGACAGCTGTGTCCTTGATAAGCTGGGGTGGCAGAGACCCGAGCTGGGAGACCTGTCTAAGGTGAGACTTGGGAAGAATTGACTGCAGTTGCAATGTGAGCAGCTGAGTTGATGGGCTCTATTCTGGCAAATTATGTGCTGTGCAAGAGGCTCTGATTGCATCTACGTAGGGTCTCATTCACACAGTTTTGAGCAGTTTTCTTTTTCTTTTCATAAAATTACCACTTTTAGGGGCTTGCATAACGCCCTGCAAGCACTAATTAGGTAGCAGCAAAAGAATAAGACCAACAACTGATCCTGACTATAGCTTTTTGGACATTTTTTTCTGTAGTCTTTGAAATGACACTTGGACAAACCTGGGAATCTGTGAATGGCTGTAATTAACCTTCTGCCCGTTTTGCACTTTTCCGGGCACAGCTGTTGTTCATGAAATGAAATCATATGAGCAGGCAAACAAAAGAACAGGAATCTGACTTTAGATAAGTACAAAAAATGTCCAGGTTGACTGTTGACTGTTTCACTGGCTTTCTCTGATTGCTCAGCTCTATAAAACAAATGGAAAAGACAAGTTTGAGTGGATGGGAGTAAACTCATTTTCTAAGTAGGATGAAAGAGTTACCCATTCAGGTTGGGATATATCCAATCCAGGAGAAAGACAATAGCCCGACAGAAACGAAGGAAGAGAGTAAAGGAAAGACAGACCGGACTCAAAAGTCATAAAGAAAGTGCAAAGGTGGAAAAAGCAGGCGAGAGGATGAGGGATAGGGTGGATAAAGAAGAGCTGAGAGGATGTATATCATGATTTAAGGAAAGAGGTCAAGGAGAATGGAGGAAATAGTCAAGTTGTCAGCAGAAGAAACTAAACTGTTTTTTTTAATTGATTAGATCATCTATTAGTTTTTAAACCCTGCAATGGGAAATGTCTGTTTGCTTATTCTTCGATTATTGGATATTGGTCTCAACTAAACATACACATATCTGTACAATTCCCTTACATATAAGGATTTTGTGTTTCAAGTCAGTTGTTTTGATCACAATGTCAAGAACAATTGAGCCCCTAAAACTGAGCATGTCCACTAAAAAGTCTTCGCGGAGTGCCGGTATTTCAACTTGTTTTAACTCTTTATGTCTGACAAGTCATTGGGTGCATGTTCCTTTCTTTCTTAGGTGACCAAAGTGGAGACCCAGCGGGCCCTCCCTGAGAACCCCTACCATTCTAGACCACGTCCTGAGCCCAACCCAGCCATCGAGGGAAAACTGGAGCCTTCCAAGTATGGCAGCAGGTTATTCTTCTGGAGCTGGTGAGGCGGCTCCAGTCGGTCACCATCCAAAGCCATGGGCTCTGTCCAAAAACATCTAGACTACTTGTTGACCATTGACACATCAATCATACTCCAAAAGGTTTAAATCTCTCAAGTGCAGACACTTTTGCACCGTTTTTTTAAATGCGTGAGATCCGCGGGTTGGTTTTGGACAGGGCTCATGTCCTAACAGTCTCTTCATTGGCTGCACCTCCAGCTTTGTCAAACACTTTGATAAAGGCAGGACAAATGGATTGCGTTAAAAAAGTCCATGTATCATACAGCTTTCCTGACCACTTCTGTAAATGTAATAAGTGAACAAATGCAACATGTTGTTATTGTTGCGGTCAAATAATAAAAAGATAAATTATAATTCTGGATGTTATTGTTTTTATTGATTTTATGGTTAAAGACTCAGTTGCCTTAAAACATTAAAAGGATTTCCTAATGTTAGAAAGATCAGCTATGTATAGGCTTAGAGTTGCCAGACACAGTTCCTTCAGTATCTGCAAAATAATTGTAGGCAACAACACCGTGTTTGCACATCTGTGTTTTGTCAGAGTGTGTATTTTCAGACTGATGGAGGGTGAGGTTGGAGGTCAATGTTCAGGGTCATTACCTGCAGCCAGAGAGAGCTGCTTCTGCTTCCTCCTTTTCTGCCAGCTCACTTCCTGGCTCAGACCTGGACTGGAAGAAGACTACCGGAGTCATTTTGGAGATCCGCAGTAAAAGTGTGTTGTTTTTGCTGCCGACACGCGTGTGTACTCGTGACCTGAAATTGAAGGAGATGATAAGCCAATTTGAAGACATGCTGACCTGTGGAACATAGTGGACTGTGCCAATGCACGCACATGCACTCACGTACTACAGAGATTTTGTCCAAGTATAAGTAACCCTTAAAATCTCAGATTTCGAGTCGGCACACCTATCAGCTGTTTAAAAACAATATTATTAGTTGTGATTTAATTTTCTCCACTAGAAACGTCAGTCAGGCTGAGCCTTTAACCTATGTGCCATGCAGTTGATTTCTTTGGGGACCAGTAGTAAAGAATAATTTGACAGTTTCCTCATACTCAATAGTAGAGATGTAGTCCTAGTGTATTTGCTTGTGATGTGAAAACACCATGCACAAAAATAGGGACTTGTTTTTTAAGGGGGGACAGGCTTCGGCTGACTGTCACTTTGATTTTTACTCAGAAAACGTAATAATACACTTTCTGTTGCTTATTCTAGATGTAGCATTGTTACAATTGCTGTTGAATGTGTTTTCTGTACTACACGTTTTCAACATTTTCCCACAAATTTCTTTTTATCCCACAGACAGGATTTCAACTGTACATAGTCTCAGCCAAAATAATTATTGTCGAAAAAAACTATTTTTCCAGTGTGTACAGTGGCTGTGTATATGTATGAAGGCATGAGGGTGCATGTCTCGTTTCTATAGTGCGTCACTGGCAGTAGTTGCAGAAATCCCCTCGCAAGGTGTGGTCTAGACCTGCAGCTTGCCCAGGAAATGCCTGACAGACCCTCTTCTGACCTGGACAAGGAGAAGGGAAAGGAGGTGTGGACAGAAGGAAACATGGAGAACAACGGGGCGTGGACAGACACGAGGTAGCAAGTAAGAAAATATCAAAGTTGGGGAAGAAGACGGTAAGTAGAAGAGGGATGAAAGGAGAGAAATTAAGGAAATAAAAGAAGCAAGAGTTAGAGGGAGGTAAGTCATTAAGGGAAACAAAAGGCAGGGCTAGGAATAAGTGATATCCAAAAAGAGCAAGGTGGGAAATGACTTGAAACAGACGGAGTAGGGGCTCGGAGGTTGTTCAGTGGCTGGCGGTGAGGCCCCGGGGCTCGTGGCAGGCCTGTCTCCATGCGACTTGCAGGAAGCAGAGGGTCATCGTTTGACACTGCACCGCCACAGGAAACGGGCTCTGGCACAGGAAAGAAATACAATACAGCGCTTTCACGAAGCTACAGCCCGCCTGGGAGCCCAACGCGACATACTCAAACATACTCAAACAATACTCAAACAACTTGGCTTGTTCATAACAAATGACTGTCAATATTCCCATTGTTCAGCGTGAGGTTTGACATAATAAAATAAATGTTTGAAGTGGTGATGAGCACCAGCACTCATAGCTGGTAGATATTTCATTTAATTTCTCTTCTATAATTTACCTGTTTTTTTTCCAAGAGCAAATTTGTGGTAAATGCATCTACAGTATTTCAATAAAGATAGATAAACAAGGGCTGTCTGAAACCTTATCAAGAAAATTCTGATTGTCCGGACTACATTACTAATGCATTTCTTTAGTAATGGTAACACTACAGCGCACTTCCTGTCCAGGAGACGTCTTAAGAGCCACCAACATGTGGGTGCACTTGATATGACAAACTCTAAAATGGAGGTGTCTTTGATTTGTTTATGTTGGTGCTCCTTCCTTGCCATGTCACTCTGTGATCTTTAGACTGTAGACGTTGAGTGCTGCTTTCATGTCTCCTCTCATCCCCTCTTACTGCGCTGGGTGGCTTTGAACTGCCATGCAGGTTGCTCTATGTATAAAACACACCCACAAGTCACAAGTACCACCACTGCATCCACGACCACCACTCATGGAGATTAATACACAGAGACCTTAGAAAGGGTAAACTCACACACATGCACATGTGCTCACTCTTACATTGTTGTTTTTAATCTTTGTGTTTTCTGAGAAATCCATGCAGGCACATTTGCACGAGACAGAACATCTCAGCCAAGTAAGACCAGCACCGCCTAGTTTGTGAGGAAGTGCAAACGAGATTAGCTGTGCCCGGTGTTGCCTAATCATTCTCACTATTTGCCAAATTCAGAGATGTGGTGGATAATTAGAAAAGAAAGATAATAACACAAATATTTATGTCCTGTCTGGATAGTATGGTATATGGTTGTTTACTGTGTGGTAAAAGCCATTTTTTTCTGTGTAAAGCTGTTTCGAGCTCAATTGCTAATGCTCTTTTTACTCAAACTCGACTTGAGCTGTTTTGATAATGATAATATAGGCTTGATGGGAGAGGCCAACAAATATTTATAAGATCTTTTAAATTTAGTTTTAAACCTATCATAGCTGTGGAAGTGGAAATAAGATGTGACCACAACACTGACTTATCACCATTTACGTCAAAATGGCAAACTTGTTAGCAAACAGTTTCCTATTGTTGTGTTATGTAGAGTTGTGTTTCTGGCCACCCAATACATGTATTGTACATCCAGTATTCACATTGCTTTAAGCTGGGTTTTTTTTTCTCCACTGACCCCTGAGAGAAATATCTGACTCTTTGGCTGCTAAATGCTTAACTATGTTTACTATCATGCTGGTTACTTCTGTCTGTCCACCGTTTAGCGCTGGAAAGGTATTTCAAGTCTTCTTGTAGAGCTTTTTTCTCTGACAGCTGCCTGCTGCGGCTGCAAACAAGGTTGACGAAAGCGCTCGGAGAGTGACCAAAAGAGTCTCTTCTTTATCCATCTCATCCCTTATCCTCTCAAGAGTGACCAAAAGAGTAAAGTTGGGGCAGGAAATCCAAAACAATGAGCTGAAAAAGGCTATAAAACTCTGTAGAGAAGAGGTGAATTGCAGATTTGGGTCATAATTGTCAATGGGGCACTATGAATGACCCTTGTCATATAATACCTAGTCTATATCCATGATGTTCCACTTCTAGGATTGTTCCGCTGCTGCCGGACATTTTGCCAGATTTTACTTGTCACCTTTTTTATGAGAGTTATGGTTAACTGCTCCTCAGATCTCTGCAGGATAAATCAAAACCGCTATATAGACTACGTTGAATCTGAGTTTCATCCCACCAAACAAGTTCCCTCCAAGGCTGTTTTGCAAAGGCTTTGTTGCTCCATCAGGTGCTTAGCGCCACCCAAGATGATTGTGGTTGGTTTAAAGAAATGGCAACCAGAGCACTACATTATACCTAGTCATTTGATTCATTGTCATTATAAAATATATCTATTATAGCTGCTTTAAATAACCTCTACATTAATGTATCTTTGTTGAGGATGGTTTGTCTTAATCAATAATCCTGCTTCACACTTAAACATATTCCCATAGCAATTGGGAAAAGGTGGTTGCTTAAATTTTATAGACACACACACACACACACACACACACACACACACACACACACACACACACACACACAGACCATAGGTCCTCAAAGCCTTGTATCTGTGTGGTGACAGAGTGATGACCATGACTTGTGTTTTGCATTCCAGCCAGACACGCTTCACAGCCCCTCTTTCATGCTACAGTTTTGCCAAGCGCGTCTCAATGCGGCGCTTAAGATAACATTTAGCAAATTTTAAGGTTTTTCTCAAGGTGTTAGATGGTCGAAGACAAGACAGAGCAGGAGGTCTCTCGCTTCACAGCACACTAATGAAGCTCAGTCACACACTGACGGACAAACAGTGAAACCAACTGACTCGTGCATGCAGATAAACACACTTGAACAAATGTGCAGCAAAAAAGACAAATGCAAGCACGCACATTACAGTCATGGTAGTGACAAATATCCTCCCACCATGTGTGAGTTGTGATTAAATCTACAGGACACAGCTGGCATTTTTGTCTTTGAGATTTTACAGTATTTACTGTTTAAGTTTGTTCTCATTGTAAGGCATGGAGTAGTATTTTTAATGACTCCACCCAGACATTAAGAAAGGTTTTCTGAGGGCTCAACCACTTCTGTCTATGTTTTAAAAAATCAAACTCCAGCCATTTATTTTCACTGCATGTTTATTCTATTAGCTTAGCAAATCGACTAATGTGAAGTATGTGATGAAACGAGATGTCTAAATGACAGCTTACGCTGTTGTCACACAGCTTGACACAAGAAGTTGTGGTCTGGGAGCCTTACAGTACACTGTGTGTGTGTGTGAGCGCGCGCGCATTAGTGTGTGTGTGTGTGTGTGTGTGTGTGTGAGCGCGCGCGTGCATTAGTGTTTGCGCGTGTTTGTGTATATGTGTTTGTTGTGGGTGTATGAAAATTGTAAAGTGCTCCACACAGCCTTAAGTGTTTGTGTGTTTGTGCATGTTTTACATGTGTATGTGAGTAACATTTGTGTGAGTATGTGTGTGTGTGTGTGTGTGTGTGTGTGTGTGTGTGTGTGTGTGTGTGTGTGTGTGTGTGTGTGTGTG
>NC_048422.1:12607749-12650717 GCF_013103735.1 Etheostoma cragini
CTCTCCTCTCCTCTCCTCTCCTCTCCTCTCCTGCTGCATCTCAGACTGTTTCAGGTCTTTTGCAAAAAAAACTTTTCTGTCAGCAAAATAGGTTGATTCCAGCCAAATTTGAGTGCATATGCACATCCCACCCTTTACTCATTCTTTCCTTTGATTTATATAAACATGCAGTAAACACATTTGTCTTGTTCTTCTCTTTGTAGAGGCAAAAAAACGTAAAAAGTATGTGTCTTATATGGACTTCTGAACAATGAATTATATGCTACAACACATAATTAGATGATTGTATTTTATATTTTGCAGTAGTCAAACTTTGTTAGCTTCCATCAAATCAAGTAAAAAGGCGAAGAATTTTATTATATCTATATATAAATATTTTTCTTGTATACTATCTACAAAAATGAGTGACATCTAAAAGCTTGGCTGTAGGCCCTTTTCACAGCAGACATTTTGACTTGTCATAGCAGGAAAAGCACAGGTGTCCATAATCAGAATCAGAATCAGAAATACTGTATTGATCCCGGAAGGGAAATTCTGTGTTGCAGTTACACAAATAGTATAAATAATCAAGTAGCAATATAAATAATAAAACATAAGGAGTGTGGATATGTACAGTGTTAACATAGTCAAAGCAATGTTATGATACTGTATTTACATAATTAAAGAGTTGTAAGGGAGCAATAACAGTGTGACAGCAAGGCAAAGTGTACAAAGTTAATTCCTATTATTTACACATAATTTTGACTTTGAAATAAGTTTAATTAACATGACTAACTCAATAATTCAGTCTTTAAGCCGTATCGTTATGCAAGGACCGCCTAGGTCCTAACTTACAAAATTTGGTTCATTTTGCTTTTAAGTCTTGAATCAAATTAATTTTGTCAGCCAAGTCTCAAGTAAGTCAAGTCTCACTACAGACACATCTCAACTCTCAGGTCCACTGAGCAGTCACTTTACTCTTGTTAACCCTTGTTTTCTGACAGCACCACAGCATCAAAGGGACTTTTACTGAAAGACATATCCCTTTCATATAGTATGCACACTCACAGTACACAAACCAGCTGACACACACACACACACACACACACACACACACACACACACACACACTGAACTCCAGCCAGCAGTTATAATGCTGCTGGTAGCCAGAGTTGACTTATTCCCATACGCTGGAAAGCTGATGTCGCTCTGATGCTGTTGTGCTTGTGGTTTCTGCAAGGGATACTGAAGCATTCCTCCGCCGTGCGCTCATCTAAACAAAGCTAGTTAAAAAGGACGCACAGAGGCTCGGGCTACACAGTTGTGGCGGGTCTCCTCTGGGTGGCTCCTATCTGACAGAGGGCTCAGAGAGTCTTGGATTTCCTACGCATGTCAAGGTAGGTTAGCTGTTCCCAGTGTCGGGCGGCTCTAAGGTCCTGGTGGGCTATCACTCACAACGGGCCCTCCCGTCTCTCTCTTTCTCTTTCCCTCTTTCCACGCCCACCTCCCACCCACCACTACACTGACGCAAACGCTGTCTTCTGGCTGTCGTTCCAGGATCACATGTCAGGGTTTGCCCTTTTCCTGTGTCTCTCAGACCTTACATCCCCTCTGTCTTGCTCTTTTCTTTCCACTCAGATCATAGTGTGTAAGACTATGGCCCTTACTTGTCATCTTCAATTTTTCTCTCAACCCCATCATGCATTGAAAGCAAACTCTTAATGTTCTCTAATTGTCTGCAGTCCACAATAAGCCACAGTGAGAGCTACATTTCTTTGCCGTAGGTGTAAGGCCATGTTGAATCATGTTTAGTTTTTTCTCCCTAAAGGCTGCAGCCCAAGCACGTCTTTTCAGAGACAGTTAATGTACTTTGAACATATTTTATTGCGTGAGTTTAATTTAAAGTAAGCAAAGGCCAGGCAGAAATAAAAGAAACACCACCTTTTCTCACCTCTCAGTCTTCTTTGTCTTGTTTGGGTCACTGTGAGGTAGTGTGAAAGAGTCAGTCCAGTCTTCCCATTTCACATGTCCACGCCTCAACACATAAATAACCACACCACTTCCAGGTTTACCGAGCCTGTTAGCGTCCTGCACTACACAAGCAGAGCTACAACACTGTTACTTAATTGTGAATGCAGGCAGTTTGTGAGTCAAAACTAAAATAACTTTTTGCAAAAGAAAAATAAACTGACAGGGATTTTTCCTGAGAGGAAACCTTTAGTTTACTATATGACATGTTTCTTAATAGTGCTAAAGTGTTCAGTGTTCTTTAAATAAACAATGTGGAGTTTTGCATAGTGGGGCATGAAAGAATGCAGGAGTCTTGCTGCCCCTCTCACACATGTCAGCAATTTGGCTGCCTTGTGTATTTTGGATGTTGAAAAAAAAAAGGAACATTTCAAAGTAAACGAAAGAAGGAAAGTCTTATCCGCCTGGCAGCTGCGCTCCGGACCAAATTGCTTTCAGCTGATGCGCTGCAGCTCAAACTTGCTTGGGTAATGTCAAGTGATGCATTGCAATACTGAGAAAACAACACAGACAAAAAATAAATAAAAGGAAAAGAAATGCTGGAAAGTTCCAGTGCTTATTCAGGCAAAGCCCACAACCCCCCCATCAAGCAGACATGCTCTGAACATTTTTATTTTTTTAAAGTTGCATTTAATGTTCATTTAGTCGTGTTGAGAGTCAAACATTAGAGATGTTGCATCGATGTAAACATTTAAAACTGTATGCATAAAATTGATTTACAAAGACACATCGGTGTAAGGAAGAATGGGATGAGTAATATTTGGATTACTAAAAAACAGCAAGTGAGCAATATTTTTTCTTAACATGACACAGGAAGAAAGGAATTGAGGTAATAAGATAAGGTTTTAGAGGGTCAAATGTAAAAAGGATAACAATAATGTTTGCAGATGTTAAGTTCATTTGATAAATAAACAACTGGATAAAAATCACTATAAGAACATCCAAAAAGCTGAGAAAATTCTTTATCTATTTCACATACACATTGTTATCCTGAACATGATGATGATTATGATGATAATATAATTTATTTTATACATTACATTGTGTAACTACTTGATTGCATCTCCAGCTACTTGATAAACCTGTACTGAATGCCAGTGCAAACAAACATGCAGGCAAACAAATGAAGGTTCAAATCAAGCATTACGCAAGATTAATTTTTCTTTCAGCATGCAGGCACACGTGCACAAATACACAGAAATAATACATCTTAAAGCCCACAAATCACAAATGCACTGACAATATACAGTGTAAAGTTCTTTCGACACACAAACTCATTATAAATAAAATTAGGCTATGTGTCCAGGTTGTTCTTTAGCAAACTAGTGAAGATGATTGAATTTGTGTAAGTTCAAGGGAGTTTAGATTTTCAGCACATATCATTTGCGGCATGAGAAATAAATATTTACACCTTAAGGTCATGACATTTCCTGCGGTGTACAACTGTCATCAAACTCACTAATACATTTTTTTCTCATTTTTCATGCACACATTTTTACATTTAACAGAATGCAAAGGATATGTTAATTCTCGTCTATAATGGGTTCTCTATCTTGGTGTTTCTCTAAGGAAACACCTAACTGAGGGGATTTCCCTCTCAAACGGTCCAGACATATTATTACATATGTTGTTCAGTGCACCTTTCACAAGCTGTGGGGGGCAATGTTATATTAACTTCAACTTCAATGATCTGAGAGTAAGAGACAAGTAATAAAAGGGTTTGTTATCCAAACTGTTTTTTTTAATGAGAAATCAATGAGAAATCAAAGCATTTCAATTACCAATTTCCCTATAACTTTGGATGCTGTACCAACCTTTCTGCATTTTATGTGCTAAATTCTTCTGTTGTGGCATTGCATTCCCGGGTATTATTATTATGTTATTACCAGTTTTGGAAACAGTTCACTTTAAGTCCCTCTATTTAGCATTTGTTGGCAGTACATGGTTTATTACACACTGATGTAGTTGTGAGCTGGGAATCAGGGGAGAGAGATTGGATATGACATTGGGGACTATGCTTTTACACGGGCAGCATCAGACTAAGCTAATCTTATACAACATTCTATCAAAATTACAACATTGTTTTCTCACTGTTGTTAATTTTAGACATGAAGAAATAACGTTGCAGATGTCTGGTTCATCTCACCATTCTAGTGCTGACAAAATATTTCCCCGTCAAGAGTCACCACCTGCTCACCCATGACTTTTTGAGCAAAAACAAAACACTGCTTTTAACTTGAAAAAAAAAGGTTGGCCAAACAACTAAACCAACGAGACCGGTCTGAGCTTGCTGTGTGACAAAATTACAACAGGTTGACTTGCTCTCTCCCAGCCCCCAGATCTGTTTACATTCTGCTGGCAAGGGGATCTGGAAGTGTTTGGCTCAGCTCTGCACTCACTGGGAACTATCAGACAATTCATATTTTAAACTATTTTGATATCAGCTCTGTGGAGAGTTGCCATTTCCCTGAGAACATGACTTGCCTCTGGGCTCTGGGGCCTGTTACACCGCCAGAAGAATAAACAGAGGCAGGGAAAGAGAGAGGCGGGGAAAGACAAGAGAGGCTGATGAGAAGAGAGAGAGAGAGAGAGAGAGAGAGAGAGCGCACAGCCAATGTGTTCCTCAACTTCTTCAGTAAAAACAAATATGTTTTAAAAAGTATTATCTCATTCTGCTGCAAAGAGTCTCAAGATTCTGAGGATGAATCCTATGTAAGCAAACCATGTAGAGAAAAAACTGGGTTTGTGAAGAATGCTGATTCTGTATACATCATTGGCTCCTGGATGAAAAAAAAACAGATATACTATAAATAGAAAAAAGTATAAAGACCAAATTTGGGTAGATGAAAGTGGTTGTACTGTATATGCTGCTCCGATGTCAAGGTTTTCTGGTGATTACCGAGTTCTTATGTTGAGGTTAAAGGTGCTAGAGTTAGAGCGGGAAACCTTCAGCCTGTGTTAATTAGGTAAGCAGTTAAGTTTCACCCTGCTCATGCAGCGCCTGAAGCTGTGTGTGTGTGTGTGTGTGTGTGTGTGTGTATGTGTGTTTGTTTGTGTGTGTGTGTGTGTGTGTGTGTGTGTTTACATACAGGGTGGACAAAATGATAAAAAAGACCTTAAAATGCAGTCAAGCAACAATGATGTTAAAAAAAGATATTGTTTGGACTTGATGAACATGTTTTAGCGATTGTCAATTGGTCAATACTTTACATGTTGTACCTGCAATACATGGTAAACTATGTGGAGATGTGTGTGTCAGTATTGGATTTATCCATCTAGCCATCCATCTTCGCACATTTTGGCTGCTTGTACCCTGGATCTCATACAACCTCTGTTCCTCTTTTTGAAGAGAGGAACCACCACCCTGGTCTGCCACACCTAGGCACCGTCCCAGACCTCCATGCAATGTTGAAGAGGCGTGTCAACCAAGACAGCCCCTCCACACACAAAGCTTTCAGCATTTCTGGACGGATCTCATTAATTCTTTGGCACTGTGTAGTTTTCAGCGACTTCCACCAGGTAAATTGCCAACAATCCCCCATCATCCTCCAGCTCTGCCTCTACCACAGAGGGCGTCTCAGCTGGATTTAGCAGTTTAGCAGTTCCTCTTAGCAGTGCTTCTTCTACCGCTCAATTACCCCCTCAGTTGAGGTCAACAGAATCCCATCCTTACTGTACACAGCTTGGATGGTTCCCTGCTTCCCCCTCCTGAGGTGGAGAACGGTTTTCCAGAAGCATCTTGGTGCCGAACAAAAGTCCTTCTCCTTGTCTTCTCCCACCCCCGCTGCTTTGCCTCTTTCACAGCAGAGGCTGCAGCCCTTTGGGCCCATTGGTACCTTGCAACTGCCTCCAGAACCCTCCAGGGTGGCATATTCCGGAAAGACTCCTTCTTCGTGGGTTAACACCCCTTGAGGCACCTGAGACCCTAAGTACTTTTCCTTTACTTGAATATTTCATGCTACTACATTGCATAGAGAAATATTGTACTTTTTACGCCACTACATTTATTTAACACCTAGGCCTGTAGGTACTAGTTACTTTTCAGATTAAGATTTGACATGCAAGACATTTGTTTAGTTTATGACCATTATGCTTTCTTGTAGAATAAATCACATGAAAGTGTGCAAAGCGGGTACAACAATAAATTACATTGCACATCTTAATGCATCAATAATAATGATCCAATAATATAATAATATAACACCGACAGGTCCCATTCTGCCTACCGAATCCTTTTACTTTTGATACTTATATTTTGCTGAAGATAATACTTCTTACTTTTTTTAGATTTTTGAATGCGGTACTTTTACTTGTAATTGAGTTTCCACTATAGTCTGGTATTGCTATTTTTACTTAAGGGAAGAATCTAAATACTTCTTCCGCTGTAGGTAATAATTATATAATACATAATTTAACATAATACAATAACATTACTATCAATGATGCTGACAAGATACATTCTTTATAGGACTTTTACGTGTAATAAATGTTTTTTACACTGTGTTATTGCTACTTTTAACAAAGGATATGAATAATTCCACTATTAGTGTACAGCATACGTGTTTATGTGATATGTTTGAATGTGATATGAATGTACGTAATTTGAAATGTGATCCTTAAAAAAACAACAACGATATTGTCAGTAATGCTAGCAAAGTCACACAACGATTGACAATTTCGGCGTTGCGTTCATTTTAGGAATATGACTAATAAACCAATAATCCTGGCTGTCTTAAACTGCCTTGTGTTGCCCTGAAAGCGCTTTTAAAACTGACACACACACTAATAATTGCTAGTCAGTTGCATGACTCACTTTAATTGTGATTTACAGTAGTTGCTTATATAATCCCCTTTGACAGTCCTGGCAATAAACTCTAGTGTTGTTTTGTTCATTATTGTGTGTGAGTTTGTGCATTTCTGAGTCAGTGTATGTGAACATTTAGCTAATGCAAGAACTTACAACAACCTTGTGGCCAATCAACAGGCCTACCTTCTCCTCTTCAGGTTCGAATGACCTTTTAGCCAAATGTGTTTATTCAGCGTTTAGTCACTATTACCCTCAGTATGATCCCTGCACTAAAGGGCTAATGGCTGAAAATGTCTCCCCCACAGCCCGATTTTACATCGTAAAATAATTGATCACATGTGAGAGCAACTGGCACGCGTTTCCTCTTGTTTTCCTAAAGAGGTGGTATTATGCGGTCAGGCTGCTTGTTTGTCACAGAGATAGCGTGATTGCTTCCGGTGCTGAAGAAAGTAAAGAAAGTAAGAAAAGAAGAAATGTTTGAGGGGGCAATGTGGTTCTCAGTGAGGCACTGAGGCATTAAATCACACCGAATAATTTGGTGTTATCGCTCTAAAAACTACCCTCTGGAATGAAGCCAAAGAAAGAACATGATTTGTTTTACAAGCTGTGTTTCAAATGCTCTGTCATTACATCATCAGGAAATTGTTCTTTATCAACAACTACACTATGCAGCTTAATTTTTTACCTCTTCTGGAGATAACATTTCAGCCGCACAGATTAATTTAGTTGTTTTCTTTTTGGGGTGGTTAGGTGAGGGGATCTCGTCTTCCTTTTTCTTTCTATTCTTCTTCTTCTTCTTCATCTTCTTCTTCTTCTTCTTCTTCTTCTTCCTTTTAGTTGCATCTGTATTTGGAAAGATGTTTGTCTCCCTTTGGCCATTCAGATGACAAGTTCAGCTAGAATTAGTATTTTTTTTGTGCATTTTTAGTTGTTACGTCTTTAAAATCTGGTCTGACATGACAAAAATCAGTATTGGCTGCTAGTGAAGGATCCAAACTGATTTGCACTTTTGCTCATCTATCTATCTATTTGACATATTCTGTGTGATGAATCGGTTACTGATAGTGTGTGTGTGTGTGTGTGTACACGTGTGTGCAAGTGCGCATGTGAGTGTACGTGTATGTATTTTGCTCTTTTAGATGTTGTGTGTGTATTTGTGATCATCCACTCCGTGCATCCTTTGTAACACAACCCTAGACTTGGTGTGAGCGTTCAGTTTGTGAAGGGGCATATGTACAAGTGTGCCTGTGCCGCATATTTATCTATGTGTGTGTGTGTGTGTGTGTGTGTGTGTGCGTATGCTAGTGTGTCCTATATGTTACATTTACCTAAACTGCTGCTCTCTCTTTTTCCTGCTTCATTTTGACAAATTTGCGTTTCCAGGAAGCCTCTGAGGTCAGCGCAGCATCTGTTGCTACTTAGGTCCAAGATGCACGCACAAACACACACAGACACACACACAGACACACACACACACACACACACACACTTGGTGCAGAAGCTGCTTTGTATAAGTTACCGAAGAACTGAGACCAACCAATCAGACATGAAGGCGTGTTTAAAGTTCCCAAAGTGACTTAAAAGAGGAGTTCAGGTCTAGACCTCCAGATTTAAAGGGGAGGTTAAGAGGATGCACTGTAAGTGAAGGAAATGGGTCCTCATTTTAAAGAGTCTAAATTAGAGTTATAAATAAATTCAGTATTTTAAAGAATTACTCAGTTAATTGCCATGAAATACTGCAATCGAGTTTGAATGATTTCAGACTTTCTGGTATTTTCTTGAAGCTGATTTGAGAACGTTTTTTTCAGGAAATGAGCTTTCTCGAATAAAACTCTCTGACTTCATGTTGTCTTATCTTCTTCTAAGCATGTGTGCAAGTATAGTATTTGTGTGTTTCTTCTTAATATATCAGATTACTGACACGCAGACAGTTGTTCATTTTTTCAGAGCTTGGGCCAAAGAGACAAAACAACTGGATAGTTATGTTGGCTGCATTGGTCTGGCCAAAGCTGTCCACCGCATCAGCCCTTCACCCTCATGTGTTTTACCCTGTCAGTTTTCATTCCCTTTCATTCATGTCTCTTCGCCCAAAACCACATTCCTGACCAAACATGGCCTGAGCCCATCAAAGTGATGCTTCAGAATACCTCGGCAAAACCCTCCGATACTTCAGCGATACGACAGCAATGGAAGCAGAGAAGAAGAAGCCCATTTTGCTCTCACGGTTTCTGGAACGGGATCCAGGAGACGCTGAGCAGCAGAAAGATGAGAGAAGCCAGACATCTAGAGAAGATATGCAAAAAAAAGGGTTTCTGTTCTTGGTTCGGTCTGAAGCCACAGGAACTGGGCTTCACAGCCAAGTCCCTGAGCAGAACCAACGTAACCTCAGCAGACGAAATAGACTCAACCGCACATGACAGACCTCTGTCTTGGTATGCAGAGGGGCCTGGATTTCAGTTAAACCTCATGTTTTTTTTTTCACATTGATGTTGTGAAGAAGAGCAAAGATGATAATATACATGCACACATTAAGTGATATTCCTTGATAATTTAGCACAAAACAGAATGCAATGGACCATTTCTCACCTGTGGACACAGGAACAAGGCTGTTAAATCACTGCAATGAGCCACAACGTCGAACTAAGTGAAATGTCTTTAGTTTGTTTTGAAGCAATCCCTCCTACTACTCTATCCTGTTGCTTTTAATACTCACCAGGTCACCATTTCAACAGGTGAAAACAGTCCTCTACAAATGCGCTATTTACTCCTGTTTGGGTAAAGTTTTGTTAACTACAGTGCCCCAATATTTTGTCTGACACATGCCAGCATTTATGAACTGAATTTATTTGACGAAAGTATGAAGTAGCCATGAGGGGATTGCTGCTGAAGACACTTCTCACACAGGCTTCAACATTGATCTGTCCTGGTTGTTGTTTGGTTCTAGCTAATCAGCCGAAGGGGAACCAATGGGTTGTCCTGGTGGGCCAGCAGCCCAATCGCAACATCCCCCAATGTGGTTTCAGCAAGGAACTTCTATGTTTACTTTCACATGTCACTCCCCTCTTTTTTATCGCTCTTCACGTCTGCTGTCAGGATCTACTGTAACAGTAACTATCCAATAAAGTCAAAAAGAAATGAAGAGGACCCATTGCTGAGGGATTTTTTTGCCAGACTATTTCTTGGACAGGCTCTGATTGTTTGCTTTTACACTTCGGTTTTTGTATAGCTTAAACAAACAAAACATAATGTGTGTGTGTTAGTCAGCTTTAGATGTGCTGGTAGGTGGATTGTTTGACTTTGGAAAGAACCAGGCTAGCTTTCCCCGCCTGTTTCCAATCGTTCTGCTAAGCTAAGCTAAAAAAGCTGCAGAGTGTAGCCGTTTATTTTAAACACATAAGAATGGCATCGATCGACTCATCTAACCTAACCCTTGGCAAGATAGTAAACATTTCCCTAAATGTTAAACTATTACTTGTTTTCCTTATAAAAAAACAGTCTCTTTACAACGGCCCAATGTTAGATGTCAACCGTTTATTTTTATTTCAGCGTGAGTGTTTCTAATCTGCACAGAGAGGAGATGTTAAGATGCGGCCCCGCAGGGTGATGGACTCTCCGTGGCCTGCCATGTTAAAAGGACAGACCTGTTAGAGGGGTAAGGACCACCCCAATGCAGCTTCCCTCAATAAAACTCAACCAGATGTGTAATGAAGGCCGGTGTATGCGTGAGGGTGGTGTGCGTATGTGTGAGTGAAATCATTCTCACCGGTGTTGCCGTGTGTGCTGATACAATCCCCTGTGTAAAAGTTAATGGATGCAACCCAGCAATACCCTGTTAGGTTCAACAAAATTTCTGTCTGTCTCCCATTTTCCCATCTCCCCTCCTTTGTGTCCTTCCCAGTCACAATTCTGCAGATCTAACTTCACCTCACCCGCCTCTTTTTGTCCTTTCCAACATTTGCTTTTTCTATTTGTGGAGTTTTAGGTTCTCTTGCCCCTCTAGGCTTACATGCAGAATTCATTTTCATATACCCTTTCCATAATTCACTTTGTCCCAAAATCCTCCTACTTAACTGACAGCCCTCCTCCTCTCTTCACCTCCTGCACCTTCCCTCCACCTCCTCCTCCCCTTCATCCCCTCATCTCTAGCTTACAGCTGTTGTTTTGGATTAGTCAAATAGCTCCTGTCAAATCCAGTGATCCCTCTCCTTTGCCACCCACAGAGCTGCACTTCACACTCCCTTCACTCACACTTCCTGTCTCCCCCTCAGTCTCTCACTGCGCACATGCACACAAAACATATTGGCGTCTTTGACAGGTGCGTGTCAAGGTGTCTCTGTGGGCGGGGCTATGAGGTTGCCGTGGTTTCAGAGGGCTTCACAGGCTTTCTTTCTTTTCAGGTCCAGGAAGGCGCGACGGGGCTGGCGTACCGCTCACACCTCTCAGCAAAAGAAGAGGTTGTTGTTCTAAATTGGACAAGACGCGTCATAAATTCCCAGAGTTTTACTACCCTGGAATTCACCTTACCTTTCAACTGCTCCTCTCTTCTTCTTGGGTCTCAAGGAGTCTTTATTATTTTTGTGGAATTTTGACAGCTGCAGGTCTGGTCATTCATGCTGGGAGAGACAGACTGACACTGAAAAGGGTTTTGACATGATGATGGCAAGAGTAATAGTGTTATTTCAGTCATTTGGAGAAAAGGAATTAGTGTGTGTGTGTGTGTGTGTGTGTGTTGTAGAAAGAGAGAGTTCAGTTGCAATAGCAGAGCAAAGATATGCATTGAAGCAGAATTGGTAGAGGTGCTGCATGTGACAGAGACTTGTCAAATTAATGGTGTTGTTTCAGTGATTACAGAAATAGGTTGCTTTTAGTTTTGAGTTTCAGTGATACAGTATAGGGGTGCGTTGCAAAGACAACAAAGAGGTAGCTGTTACTGTTATGAGTGGCAGAAATCTATCTCCTTATAACCACATAACATCTTAACGTTATGCAGTGCATCTAAGGTAATTTCATATGCATTGCCATTGGTACAACTACAATTGAAACTCAAAACATAGACACTGCCTAATATGAGTCAGTGTTATAACGGAGGTCATCAGAAATAAAATAAATGTACACACTCATCATCCACCATGCTCACACTCTGATCACTAAACTGTCAGCCTTTATCCATATTACAGTAGAACGTGTTTCTCTTACTGGTGTTCATGAGGCTCAAATTTACACTTTAATTGTGCTGAAATCACAAAAAGAATAGCTGACCAGGCAGTTCTGTGTTTAACCCCTTCCTACTTCAGACCCTGTATTCAGATCTTTTTCTTTTCAAACAACTCTAAAACCTAAAGAACCTAAAAAGAACGTAAAACCCAACAAAAACCTAATATTCTTTACATTAAATTCGATTTTAACTGTCTGTTTGTTTCTGTTTCAGCCTTCACGAATCAAACATGGCAGCTGTCAGCTCTTTCTGACCACATAAATCATTTATCAATCACACGCTCACACTCATACACACATGGGTTGATGTGGTGGCTTTAATCAGTTAAATAGCTCTGTGCCAATTAAAAGTATTTTTATCCAGTTAGCAGACACTATTATAAAACCATCAGAGTCTTACAAACTTCTTCAAATCCCCTCAGATTCAAACTGTTTTACTTACAGCTGGTCAAACTCCCCGTCAGTAAGGATCTGAATTTTTGGAAAAAACATCTTGCCTCCTTCTCTTTTTTCTCGTCCACTTCCTCCTTCACCTCCTTTTAGCCTCATCTGTCCATCCTGCTGTTTTCTCTCCATCAGCCCCCTTTTGCCCTGCGTTCTCCTTTAGCTTGGGACAAGCTTCGACCTCCTCCACTTACAGGCTTCCTCTGTAAGACAATGGAGGGCAAGGGAACTGTGTATGCAGAGAGGTGTGTGTGTGCCTGTTTTTTTGCAAATGTGCTTGTGTGTAGGTGTATTATTAGTTATTATTAGCATCGGTATTTACATATGTATATAACTAATTTTTTGTATCTGCGCCTGTAGGTTTTTTCCATAATTGTGTCAGTTATAAATTATATGTATTATTGTTTGTTCATGTAGATTTATGATGCAGGAAACAGCAACACTGTAAAACGATAGAAGATTCACAGTGATGCTAGACACACACACACACACACACACACACACAGAGTCGCCTGGGCTCATAAGCCATCAGGATAAAGCTTCAACAGTTGTGCATCCTCTTCAAAAGTAAGGGTAAAAAAATAAGAAGTAAAGCACAAGGGAAACAGCACAAACAGGATGCAGGAAATAAAAGTGAGTCTTGTATGTCCACATCCCTGTAAGATTTATTTATGAGGTTAGACTATGAGGAGAGAAAGAGTAAAGTGAAAGTCAGTTAGTGTGTGAATGTGTGTGTGTGTGTGTGTGTGTGTGTGTGTGTGTGTGCGTGTGCCTGTGTGTGTGTGCGTGTGCGTGTGCGTGTGCGTGTGCGTGTGTGTGTGTGTGTGTGTGCGTGTGTGTGTGCGTGTGCCTGTGTGTGTGTGCGTGTGCGTGTATGTGTCGCCCTCGTATATCAGCTAACTGTCCCTCCCTGCTTTGATGAATGTGTCATATGCAGCGATGCCTTGATATCAGACTGGAAATCACTACATTATTGTGAAGAAAATGATAGATTCCCAGTGTTAGCCTATAGCCTGCCCACTGTGTGTATCTTCATGCGACAATAGCCTTGAGTGCCAGCGTTCCCTTATAGAAGCATAATACGCTTTCTTTAATGCAACCCTTCCCCCTTCTGTTTCGATAGAAGCGCTAAAGGCCCACTTGAGACGGGCATAGATGTCGTGGCCACCGTCCTCTCCCCCCTGTGAATGCAGACAGTCACCCTCAGATAAAGGTTATATAAAATACATGAGATTATGGTTGTTTCATTGAGCTTTTCCCCCAATTCTCTTTCACAATGCAGTAGCAGTCAATCACCTGCATTAAACAGCGTAAATATAGGGTTTAAGACTTGTTACACCACTACTCGCAGGCTTGTAATTGAAACTTTTCCTTTCTGTTTTTTTCAAATGCTTTGGCTGCCGAGGGGAGATTGGCAGCTCTGAGTGGCCAGCAGATGAAGCGGCTGGCGCGCTAATGAATAGAACGCTGATTGCAGGATCCCCAAGATGCAAATTACCGTGCCTGCCACCCCTGACGACCGGCAATTACCGGGCCGCTGCGGCGGACGCCTCGTACATATTCATTGCACCCGCTGGGCATATTGATCAACAACTTTCTTAAAGCAAGAAGCACTGAAATGTATCATGTCACTCAGTCAGTGCTAAAAAAATTACACTTATTTTCCTGTAACAGGACATGCCCTTTAACTATGAAAGTTTTTTTTTGTTTTTTGTTTTAAATTAGGCTCAGGTGTAGGGTAATTGCTAATACATCACATTCAAACAGAAGTGACAAAATATTCATTAGAAAATATTTATATCGATATAAGTATGGATTCCTACTTGTACGCCACACCAAATTAACTACATTTGAAGGTCGCTGCCCCCCATTGACATGCACCTTTAAGTTTTGTCTTTATCATTTCAAATGTTTCAGTTTTTAAAGGTGAATTGTGTATCAGGCTTTTGTTATTTCATTTACAAAATTTGGACACAATCAAAAAGAGTAATAAATTCAGTATGATTTTTCCAAATTTAGGCTACTTCGCACCACACGCTCATTAAAGATTAGTTCAGTTTCATGTAGTTTTAACATTAGTCACGGGTCTTTGTAAGTTAGAATTATGTCATTATACTAATAGTGGTTCATTAGGGACTGTGTTAAAATGACAAATATATTTCCTGTTTCCATGCTGCTCACCTATACTTACCAGATTAGTATTTAACCCACAACACCGACAACCCTCCTGTTTTAGTTAATTCTTTTGTCCATTAAACTCATATTTTGGAGGGCATACTTTTTATGGAGTCTTTCCTAAAAAAACGCTCACACACACACAGATACTCACGCATGCGCACGCACACACAACCACAGTGCAGACTTAAGAACATGGAATATGAATATGAAAGGGCTTCTTTCAACAACAACGGAAAAACAGGAGTGCTGCCAGCCGTTAATGGGACCAAATGAAGGAAAGCTGAGCAACATCGGATTTTGAGCGCTCTCCCTCAAAACAAACATCCAATGATCATATTAGCGACGGATCGCAGAGCTGTGTCATTATTGTCTTGTGTGTTTTGTCTGGTTTAGAGCCTCAGCCACAGTCACTTTCACATAAAAAAACAATTTTAAGATGATAAAAACTGATGAAAATGATTTATATTGTTTGTCTTTACTGGGCAGAAAATTGTTATTCAAAAGGACGCTATTACCTGCAGCACACATTTACTGTATATATGTGCGTGTGTGTTATTTAGCATTCTTTACACTGAAGAACGCACTTTAAAACAACCCAACATGTATTAAAAGACAAAGTGTCCTTTTTTCTGACCACAATGGTTTTATTAGATCTTTAGTCTCTCATCACCCAATAAAAACTTGGTGTCAAATCTGTATAAATTATTAGTGTTTCTTAATAACACATGACTATACCATTAACAATCAAAGTCAAAGCTCGCAAAAAGTGTCATCAGATTTTTGATGAGATTTTGATGAAACAGTGTTGAATCCTGATTGGCACACAGAGACATATGACATCTCCTTATTTCAAATCCTGTTCCTACCCACTTAAACCAGTACAAAAACTATACATAGCCTACATAAATTGCTTATCTAAAAACAAAACAAACTGTTACAACTTTGGCAGAAAGTATAATGTTCATGTATGACTCCATTACTCACAGTAAGACACTGATTGAGGAAATAGGTTTTTAGGCCTTTACATTATTTTGTAATCTCAATTTAATCAAATTAACAAAACCAGGTTAAAAAATGGGTACTTTTAGGGCTCCTGGGCCCTAGGGCAAGTGCCTGCTTTGCTTCTAGTTGTATTTGGTGGCTCTAAAATTACTGCTGAGGGGCCACCGAGCAAGGCACCAAACTCACAAAACTGGTTCATTGGCTCAGCTGTCCACAGAAATGTGGTTGCACCACTAAGCAGCTCCCAAGGGTGGTACTTTCCCTGCTTCTGCTGCTGCGTCCCCAGGCTGGGAACAGGATGAGAGTGTGCTCTTAGTGGCGTTTTCATCTTAAATAAGGGTCAACACAAACACACACACACACACACACACACAAAACACAAACAAAACACACACACACACACACACACACACACAGACCTCTTTCCCTTTCAACTTTCCATACACCCACCAGCCACGCACATAGATTAATATCTTAAATATTACCAACCCTTTTGATAATAATCTCCACACACATACTGAGTGGACTGACGTGTTTCCGTCACACAAAACAACCTGCTTTCAAGCAGGAGGGGGAGAAAAACCCAAATGGAGGAAGGGAAAAAAAAAACTTACAGTTAAAGTAAAGGAAAAGAAAGAGCGAGTGCAGGTGCTGACCTCCAGAGCTGCTCACATATGTTGTTACCGGTGTGTGTAATTTCTCCGCTGCAGATTCTTATCTTCTTATCGGGGAATGGCTGGTGTACCGACGTCCGCCCATCAAACGGTGACTTGGGGCCAAGATTGCATCAATCAGCATCTGGAGTGGAGTCCTTATATTGGTGGAATAACGAATCTATTTCCAATTGTGAGCTTAGAAGTAAACTTTTGATGCCAAACTGTGAAGAGTGAAGCAGAGGCGGCAGGAAAACTATAGAAATGTACTTAGAGAAAGAAAAAGTAACAGCCTGCAGTTGAGATTGCAGCTTGATTGCATGTGCAACTTGTTGCAAGTAAGATTTTCTCAATTATATACTTAAGTGTTGTGAAATTATATGGGATTGCTTTAATTATTTGAAGAAAAAACAGTGATTGTAAGCAACAGATTGCTTTATGCATAGTTCAATCTGCCTTTGATCTTTAAGAAATGTCTGACCTTCCCCATTTCCAGCATGCATCATCTAAAGGGTTTAAACCAGGCTGAAGGAGTCATGGTACAGAGTCATTAAGGACTAGTAGCTCGGCCAATTGAACAGCTTTATGATATGATGTCATACTTCCATGATCCGCAATGAGCCGACTGAGATTTTCTTTAAAAAATGCAAGTGATTTCATACGTGCAGTACATCTGTGGAGTAGAATAACGCTTTAATATCCCCAAAGGCTAATTTGGCTCAGAGATAGCAGTCAATTGATAATAAATACAGAAGAAGTACACAGGTTAATGCCAACATCATCACTTCGGCCTTTTTTTCTCAGAATTTTGACTTAGCTCATGAACAGTTGTCATTTTGGAGAGGCATTGTTCACAGGACATGCAATGCTATTTGTTTCTGCTGTCTCACTTACATCACTTGGATCAGCTCCCAAAATCTTTGATTGAACTTGGGCTTGAACTTGAATTGGCTTTCCATTAGAAAAAAGGCCATCCCTCACACCAATCAACTCCAACTGCAACTCAATTTTTTAGGTAAAGGCTCGGCAGATTCACAGAAAAAAAATTGTCTCTTTTCAACCGTATTTCTGACACCCAAAACATCAATAGTTATGCTGTAGATGAAGCCTCAATACACAAAGTTGTGGAATGAACTTCTTTGGCTACTTGCTCATCTGTGGCTCTCTCTCTCTGTCTGTCTGTCTGTCTGCCTGTCTGTCTGTCTGTCTGTCTGGCGGTCTGTTATCCCCTCTGTGTGTCTGTGTTTGTTTGCCTGTCTGTCAGCCAGCCAACATGAACGCAAGTGAGTCCTGCCTGTAGCAGAATAGTAACAGGAAGCAATCACTTCACAAGCAAAATGACCATTGAGAGGCGTCAGTCATGTTCATGGCCAGAGTGGCGAGGATGATGCATAGCATGATGCTGAAGGCGTTTTAAGATTGTTTCTCCAAGAAGCCCTTGACCTGAAACATCAAATGTTAAATCTGTTTCCGCAGGTCTGGTGTTTCAAATGCTTTTATGTAATTGCTCTGCTTGTCATAGTTGTTCTTTTTCATGACTTTGTTACTGCTTCCTCTACCTCATGTTGCGTCATCAACTAACAGTTTTTCCTGCAGACTAACTGCTTCTTTAAAAAAAGAATTGGGTTTGTGTCATGTCCTAAACTGTCATGCTGATTTCGTAGTGAACTTTACATTTTTCGTCATCTACATAAACCACATAATTCTCCTGTCTGTGTTATGTAGTATTTTGTAACATTATGAGAGGGATGACCTGACCCTGGATGTCTTCAGTACCACAGTGTTTGCACTTTTCTCTGCTGGTGAGTGCATTTTGCTGGTGTGGTCACATGATCGCTTGTGACAGGGGTCATAAGGGGTCAAGTGGGGTCATACCTAGTATCCTGACATCCTGCCAGTCTAATCACCTGTTTATTTTTTTAACAACCAAACTCTGATCCACACTGGCCGAAGGAGAGAGAGTGAAAAGAAAGAGAAAGTGACAGTGAGAGGAAAAGTTGATTAAGTTTCAGCTTGATCGGGAACGATCTCCTGTCGGGATGATGTGCATGTCATATTTAGTGGTAGTTTTGGTGCAAAGTGCAAGTACGCCTTGTTTACATGTCTCTTTATATAACCCCTCCACATGCAGTAGCCTGTAAGTAGATGAGTTCTAACAAACTTGATAAAGTTTCAATGAAGAGCTGAAGAAATTAGATGCATCACTTATACCGTTTATATTGTACATGTAAGTGTGTGTGAATTCATTTTTCAACCTTAAAGCTGTTTATATGTATATATATGTTAGACTTTGCACACTTTTGTAGTATTTTTCATATTTTTATTGTAACTCTCTTCTCTTCTTCTATTTGTGTTGGATTTGTGTCTCTTGTTTTTTGCAGCACTTGCTTTTATTGTTCATTTCCTTTTATTTTACTATGTTTATGTTATGCACCAAAACACCAAAGCAAACCCCTTAAATGTGAAAACCTACTTAATACAACAGATTCTGATTTTAGTGGAAGTAAAAACACGGTACTAAATATTAAGGGGTTAAAAAAATATCATATAATTTGACAAACACTCAAAAACGTGGAAATGAGACAGTCTGATAACAAGGCTGAAGCTACAGTAGCACTGCAGCAGGACAGATTGTTGCTGCCCTCTTTTGGGAGGTCCTGGTACTTGCTTTGTCCTGCACTTGGCCTGCATGGACCAGCCTTCACCACAGAGTGGAGATAGATTACAGCTGTTGAGCCGGAGATCACCGCCTGGTGAAAGATGTGTGGTCTGATGGGAATATGCACCGAGGGCACTGGCAACATTTTGAACCAATGAAGATTTGCCGTTATAATATACAGATGTGTTTTTGGTTTTGTATCATTCTCTGTCCCTTCAGGTCTATCATCCAACCCAC
This sequence comes from Etheostoma cragini, assembly GCF_013103735.1. NCBI lineage: Eukaryota > Metazoa > Chordata > Actinopteri > Perciformes > Percidae > Etheostoma > Etheostoma cragini. The sequence continues at coordinate 12,626,951 of NC_048422.1, forward strand.
TTGAACTCTGCCTTTTCTGTTATCCCTTTCCATCTCTTAGGACAACATTACTACTACATTTGATCATTATTTTTCTTTAATTACATTTACATGACTTCCAAAAATAGATTTTTGTCAATTAGCTTCTCAACCGTTTTTAAATCTTTCACGCTTGATATCTTGTTGTGTTCTATACAGTGCACATTGTTTTGTCCATGTACCTTTGATTTTATGGATTGTTTTTAATGGAAAAGTGCTATTCAAAAAAATATCATTAGGCTATAATACGCAAGATATTCACTGCTTGAGTCATAGCAAAATATAAGGAGAGCACCAGTTCAAAAATCCAAAACATGTTTTAATAGCACAGCCTCAGGTTACTGTTTTTCACCTCTTAGGATGATGTGTTTTTGGCAATCAAGTCTTCATCAGAGCGCCAAATGTCGCAGCTTGTAAATTGTACACTGACACAGATCCGTGCCATAAAGTCATATAAGAACAAAATAGCTATTCGCTTTTTGAGCAAATACAACTAATTCGAGGTATTTCATGGGCAACCAGCGTGTGACGCTGTAGGTGGAAAAAGGTGTGTTTAAATGTGGCTTAATTGGCTTGCCACAGCTGCGTTTCGCACTGCCTAGCCTACTTGTACGGTGATAACGTGGTAAGAGGAAAAGGAGAACTTGTTTGATTAGTTATTATTTTGAAATAAACGGATTGACATATCCAACTTTAAGTCATGAAAAAAATTGGGTGCCCATAGTTTTGGTTTTTAATCACGCATCTACACCGATGCCACGCGTTACCGAGCAAGAGCATGTGCGCCAACACAAAGGAACCAAATGCGTAATCAATTGATGCAGATAGAGACATTTGCAATGATGGGCATAAAAAATACGTTTACCTCACTTGAATTTGAATAGGATGTACTTGGGAAACACAGAAAAATATTTTTACATGACACGTCCCTCTATGTTTCTACAAGAATTTGCATGGACAAAGTGCAAAGAGTGAATAACCAGTCCTGCTGTGTAAGCATGAGAGAGAGAGAGATAGTGTGTGTGTGTGTGTGTGTGTGTGTGTGTGTGTGTGTGTGTGTGTGTGTGTGTGTGTGTGTGTGTGTGTGTGTGTGTGTGTGTGTGTGTCGTCCGTAAAGATTGACCCCAGCAGCGTGTGTTACTTAAAACACTTGTATGTTTGTGTAATAAGTCAATCAATGACACCAATCATTTGGTCAGTCTAATACAGTCATCTTTAAAGTTACAACGTTACTAACGATGACACATTATTGGATTGTTTCAGGGTGTAAGCTTTGTTGTGTCTGCATGTAAACTATTATTAGTTTACACCGTGTTTGTTTCACAGGGCTTCAGCCAGCAGGTTTCCTCTTTCTGGGGGCGACTTGTTGAATATTTTATCTCGAACAGGTAGGAGGGTCAGGTTGCAGCGAGATGATTGACTGAGGGCTTCAGGCAACTGCAAGGCTCCACCAACCCACATAATACTAAAACAAGTATTGCAATAACAAAGAGACATAAATGAAGAAAATTACAATATAAATAGGAAATAGATACTAAAATATGCTAAATCACATAATGTCTATATACAGTGTGTGTGTGTGGATATATATATATATATATATATATATATATATATATATATATTCACTCACTCACTCACTCCCTCACTCACTCCCGGTCAGAAGATTGGGGTCCCTTCGAAATTTTTATTACACTCCATTATAAACAGAATACCAGCTGAGATCAGTTGCATTGTTTTTTTGTTTTTACCAGAGCAGCAGTTTTTAGATTGTATTATTTGCATACATAATTGCAAAAGGGTTCTCCAATGTTTTCTCAGTTAGTTTTTGAAAATGATTTCAGATTAGTTAACAGAATGTGCCTTTGGAACATTGGATGAACGGTTGGTGATAATGGGCAAAATAATGCATTAACAGCCACCCACTCAGATCAGCTGGTATTCTTTCTTTCTGTGTGTGTGTGTGTGTGTGTGTGTGTGTGTGTGTGTGTGTGTGTCAAAGTAACTTGGCAGGGCTTCACCCACTTACAATATATTTAACAGCACAGAGACATGAGGGGGCACGCTTTATTGGGATCAGTGATGCTGCGAGGTGGAAGCTGAGAACTGTCAGCATCCCTGACTAAATAGCTGTTGAAATAATATGTTGGTTTAATATTCAAAGCTGCAACTACTGGATATTTTCATGACAGCGTGAAAGGGGTCTCTCATAGGGACGAATCCACGGAGAAATATCACACAACTCTGCAGTTCTCCTACAAAGCGTTTTTTGGAATCTTTCAGCTCATTGTTTTGGTTTTCCAACCCAAAGTTTTACTGTTGTGGTTCACTCTCACCACTTTGAGCATTTAGCAACTATTTCTCTCTGGAGTTGGTGGCTTGAAAGATGACTCGGCATGATTATGTTGATTTGTGTCTCCAGGATGTGTTAACAGAAGGTTGTTTCATGTTTGCTATATCCACTTTGTAGGGTGATGAAAGGTCTATGATCTACAATTTGTTGTTCCTCCCCCATTGTTTAAAATCCCTATTATGTTACAGTATGTCCATCATCTCTGTGACGGAGGAAAAAGTTTGTGTTTACCTTTAATCGCAGTTTCACATGTTTTGTGACATTGCAACTGGGGTTGGGCCAATTATGGTCCAACTAAGAAATTTGCACACAAACTTAAAACTTCCCGTGCACATACAGTACACTAAGAACAGATGGGAGATATGTTGTGCCCAGCAAACTGTTGATATCAACAATATTTGTATGTTCATTGATCCTGTATGAACTTAATCTAGGAAATAAAAACAAAATTGAATTTTCATTAAACCGTATTAGACACAAACTACTGTTTCAAGTAAATTGCTTTTTTAGAGATCAGGACAATGGACGAAGGTTAAAAAAAAATGAAATAAAGAGTAAGTACAAGTTCAAGCCAAGCTATTCTCTCACTGCTTCTTCATTATAAAAGTACTATGGAGTTTCTCGGCTTATTGCGCCATAACAGTAGGCAGGTAAAATGAGAATGTCCTGTATGTTACAGGTTAATCACAAGACTCCACATTTACCTTTTGTCAAAACCTTCAGGTGCAGCGACCGCACCTCTTGTTCACAGTTAGCTCCTCCCTCTTCCTGCACACCAGCATAAAAGCTCACCTGTCCTGTAGCATCAGCAGCACAGAGCTTCCTGTATTCCTCTGCATCCCACTGTGCATCTATCTGAAGAAAAGCCTGGTGAGTAGGATGCTTTTTAGGGGGTTATTGCAATTAAATTTATTAGAATGGATGATTTAAGTAATTTGCAACGATTCTATTTTTTTCTTCTGTTATTAAGTTTAGTAGTTAAGATCATTTTTCTTCTGTTATTAAGTTTAGTAGTTAAGATAATGAAAAAAAAATAAGTATTTGGAAGAAAAAGCTTCTACCACTTTCTAGCAAACTAATCTTATTATCTTTCTGTTCACTTTCATTTAACAGTTGTCATCGCAACTATTTGTAAGCTAATGACAAGATGATTTAAACAAAAAAAATGAAATGAAAGGTCATTTCCTGCTGAACAAAGCATCTCGTTGTCTCACTGGAATTCACTCTGAATATTTTGCCGATCATTCTCCCAAGCTATATCTTTCATCTGAACAAGGGCCGTCTGTCTCCTGCTGGGTCCTTTGTAGTGTTGTGGGAACGGTGTTGCAAGGATCAAGTAACAGAGAGACACATTTGTTCCCTTTACTGCTAATCTGCAGAAACACACACACACACACACACACACACACACACACAGATACTGTCCTGCATATGTTTGACAGCTATACACCAACTAGTCAGACTTGATGAAGTCCAAAAGTAATGTGAATACCTGGGGCAAAAATACTAGGTATTTACAGTAAACAAAAGTGAAAAAATGATTTGTGTAGGAACTGGATTTAAATAGAAATATAACTTTTATAATCTTTTATAACATTTAACCACTTCTCCATTAGTCCAAACCTTTAAGAAAGCTATTTGGTGAAGCCACTTTTCATCTCCTCACTTTATGTTTTTATGAATCCTCTATTAGTCTCTTCTTGAATATAAAATGCACCTTATTATCATAGTAATAGACTATGTGAGAGCGTTTTCAGTCCCGTTGAGAGGCTCTCCTTCAAACCAGGGTTGAGCTGTGCTCATTTACATTTTGATTTTACACTGCCTTGAGTTGAAGTGGCTCTGACTGTAAAGTCAGTCATCTCTTCAATGCAGATGGTTCATTTTAAAAGCCACTACCCAGCCATACATACACTCATTGAAAATACTCCTTTCATCATTTTCAGTGGGGCGTTCAGTGGTCTTGAATATAAGGCCCTACTTGTATGTAAGTCTAGCCAAATGCGAGAATAAAACACATTTGCTTAAGGGCCACAAAAGAGCTTTTCCACTGCCAGATGTCACATAACACTAGCTTTAAACTGCCGCAACAAGTCAATCTGGCATTTGAAGTAATGTATTTTCCTTAAGACCTTTATAGCTGTAATTTGAAAATCCATCCACTCTCTATTCAGAGTGATGAGCCCTTAGCAGCTGTGATGGATTTAACATGTGATTGTGCTTAGGTTTCTATCGTCATGTCTTTCCTCCATTTTGTCTTTACAAGTTTACCAACATGTCCATCTTTGTGTCCTCACAGCCACCCATCATGGCCTCCAGCATGTCGATGAGGAGCTTCTCTATGAACCGTCAGCCCTCCTTTTCCAGTCGTTCTCTGATGGACACTGGCCGTGCCCGCTCCCGTGCGTCGGTGTCTTTCTCCGCAGCCAGCCCGCTGAGCCGTTCGGCCTCCATTAGCCAGGATCTCAATGGGCCAACCAGCCTGCAACTTAACGGCCTGCACGGCAACAGTGTCAATGATAAGGAAGCCATGCAAAGTCTCAACAGCCGTCTGGCCAACTACCTGGACAAGGTGTGATTCATCAAACAGTAGCAGCACTGTTATACTGTTGGTCAGCAGTCAAATGGGTGATGGGGATATCTCCATTTGGCACCATGCAGACAAGGATCTGACACCACTAGTAGCCAGCTGAAACGCTCTGATCATTAAACTGTTTCTCTCTCTTTGTCATCCTCCAGGTGCGTTCACTGGAGCGCTCCAATGCAGACCTGGAGGCCAAGATCAAGAAGCTGATGCTTGACCGCATTCCCAAAGGCCATGACCTTGATTCCATGATGGCCCAAGCTCATGCTGTTGAGCAAGAGGTAGGAATGAAGGGCCGTGGAACCACACCAGATATACTGTACATTACACAGAAGAGTTTTTTTGTTTTCTTGAACAAAGCTCAAGGTTATGACGACATTGGGTATTTCACTATTTTACATAGACAAAACATTCATGCAAATGTGCACATCAGATCTTTTAGCAGGAACCATTACAATCCTTAGATTCATCACAGGCAGAATTTCACCTACACTTAATCTTTGAGTTGCACCAACCAGAACCTTTGACCAAACAGCAAAAGTTACAGTTTAATGAAGATGGAATGTGTTACCTTTTTAGATAATGTTTCAACTTTTCATTTGTCTTTTGTTACATTGGTACTTTCACTGCCAGTATTAATGAATATAAAAATGTGAACACACTACATGAAACATCAAATGCACATGACTTCTGTGTGATAAAGGATGTTGATGTCTATCATAACATTGTTGCTCCCCGTTTATATTTGTCAGGTAAGGAAGAGGACCTTGGAAAATGCCCGCCTCATGTTAGAGATTGATAATGCTAAACTGGCCGCTGATGACTTCAGAATCAAGTGAGTGATTCATGATAACAGGATGAAGATGAAAAACTGAGACTGTCTTTATCTCTTTTTTACATGGTTAACTGATCCCGAAGTTAATCACTGTCTTTGATTGAGGTTTACTACACCTGCTTCATGCAGTAGCGCATGTTAGTGATAACTGTGTGGCATGGGAGCATTAAATTAATATCAAAATGTTAGTTTACTTTTTAAGGGTTATATCGGCTCAACTGTTGAGATATGTAATGCAAATTCCTATTAGAAAAACATTGTAATACTTAACATTTTTGCTTCAACCATTCATTTACTACTTTCTACCAGTGAAGTTTTGAGTATTTAGTTTCATGCAAAGAGATGTCATGAACTGAAACTAGATCAACTACAAATCAGACAGAGCTTTTAAGTTTAGATGTAACTTTATGAGGCACTTTCTATTGCAGTTAAAAAGAAAGTGAATAAATTATTTTTTTCTGCCTTTCTCTCCATTTATGTGGACTTTTCTTAGGTGGGAGACTGAGTTGGTGATGTGTCAGTCTGTGGAGCGAGACTGTGTTGCTCTGAAAAAGGCCAAGACGGACCACGAGCAGATCATCGCCTCCCTCAGGGGAGATCTGGACAGCCTGAAAGAAGAACTTTACTTCCTCAAGAAAAACCATGAGGAGGTAAGTCTGTCTTAAAGCTGTCTGCCGGAACTAGTTTGTCATGCCTTTTCTTTTCTTCTTTGCCCACATCTCTGCAGGTCTTTTAAAGTAACACGTGGTTACTTGACATTTGCCTGATCTCATTTACATTTATTTCTTTCTTTTATTCTACAACCTCCACTCACAAACAACAAGTTGTTTGATATATCAGGCTGACCCAGTTTAGTGGACTCAAGAGGTCTTATTTAGAACCTAACCGGTCAGAAAATAATGTGTGGTGAGGGGGGGGGGGGGTCCTCTGGTTACTATAGACAAAAGAAGCAGGTAGATCTGGTTTCCCAAACCTTCTCTTTCTCCCCAATCAGCTAATCCGAGTCATCCGGACTACTGTTCTCTCGGGAGGAAAAGAAACTAAGATAAGTTTACCCCATCTCATAAAGAGAAGGACTGATCTCCCGCTTACTGAAACATGATGTGAATCAAACTCCACTGATCCAATACATGACCTACTGCAGATATTGAGAATGAATTTGACTAATTGAGACTGGATCACTTTTGCTTCTCCTTCCCAAAGATACAATGGAAAAATCATTTATTACAGTACTTTGTGAACCTAGGACTTTGGTATACTCATTTCAAGTACCAAAACGATTCACACAACATCATAAGTCAAGGTTTGTTTTCAAAAGAGGAAAGGAATTTCAAAAAGTAAACATCAACGTTTCAGCTTTAGCGCCTATAATCTCTTTACACAGTGCTTTTGAAAAAAATGTGGGCCTTACGGAAAGCTGAGTTTGTTCTGAACATTTGGATATGATACACATGGGGATTGGTTTCATGCAAATACCTAAAAAGGTGAATTTAAGAAGATATGTAAACATACCCTCAGACCTCAGAGGGTTAAAAACAAATGTGACTTGACACAATGTCACAAAGAAACGAGAGTGAAAGAGATCGCGTGTGTGTGTCAGAGGTAAGGTGAGCTCTGCCCCATCAACTATTAATGGAGAAAATCTAAATTATGAAGATGTCCTCACATCCTCCCTGTCACCTTGTGGTGTCAGATTCACAAGACTGGTTCCATATGTTGTCTGTATGTTCCCACATATGGTACAATTTTTACTTTATGTGGCAAAGATGCAATGCAGTGTTCTTTTCATTTACAAATAAACATTTGTATCCACTACAACCCCCTCTGCCTCCCGCAGGAACTAGAACAGATGAAGTCTCGTATTGCCAAAGATGAAGTGAATGTGGAGGTGGACTCGGCCAGCGGACCAGAACTGGGCACCATTCTGTCTGAACTGCGTTCCCAGTATGAGGGGATTGTCAAGAAGAACAAGGACCAAGCGGAGCAGTGGTACCGCAAGAAGGTGAGGGCAGAGAGCGCTCAGCTGATTTATTTAAACAGGACTGCAACTAAAGACTTTTATCATTAAAGATCTTTTAGTTTGTTTAGTGTATATGTCAAAAAATAGGAAAACAATGGCCATCACAACTTCTAAGAGGCCATGGTGTCTTTAAATATCTAAAACTCAAAGATATATACTTTTTTTTTTTAAGTAGCAAATCCTCACAATTCAGAGAATATTTTTCCGTGTTTTTGATTTAATTTGTTTGTCAGTTAGTTACACCTGGGAATGAAATCCTCCTATATTAAAGGTTTTATCAAATGGCAGAGACAAAGTTAGGCAAAAACAATATGTACTAATATTCAGATAAGAAATAGCAGACTAAGTGAGGGGAAACACACAAACTCACGTAGTACAGTACATGCATTCCATGTGAGTGTGCATTTCATGTGTTTATTTTGTGTAGCTGGAGAATGTGCAGAACGAGGTGAAGGAGAGCAACGAGGCTCTGAGAGGAGCTCAGAGCGAGCTGATCGATAGGCAGCGCTTCCTGCAGACCCTGGAGGTGGAGCTGGAGGGGCTGCACAAACAGGTGAGCGGCTGCACCTGAGGAGGGAAGTGACAAGTGGAGCAAATGAGCAAAACATATTTTTTTTATCCCACATTGATGACATTTTTTGAAAGAAAAATGCTGAAGCCTTACATGGTAAATTTATGATAGTTTTCCATTTGCAGCAGTGCAAACAAAACCTAATACCAATAAGGCAATGCAAACACCACAACCATGATTTTAAAATATGATTGAGTATTATAAGTATAACCTTTTCACAAAGCCGCGATTGTGTTAAAGAAAGCGCGGGTTTAGAAGGGATTTGTTGAATACCAACACAAAAAATCTTTACAGTACTTTAGATTCAGTCTCAGTGACACCAGTTTGTTGAACTTGACATCAGTGTCTGAGAATTTCTCTTAATCATGTGTTGACAGTAAACATGTTCTCCCACGCTGATAACCCTTGCGAAGACATGGTGGACTCAGTTGCTAAATTTTACGGGGGTGAGTTTTGATGGTTAGATTGGTAGCCTAATCGTGTCTGAGCAGCACATGTTTGTTTTGGATGCCAAGGCCTTGTCAGCTCTCAGGTATTTGTTGATAATGGTTTGGGAAGTAATTTTTAGAATGACGAGACACTGAGCTTTGGTTTCTACTGAGAAACACCCTCTAAGGAAATATGAGGAGCTTTAAAAGCATCAATTTTTCATACCAGCCAACATAACAGAATTATGAATAATGTTGGGACATTTACCAGGTCACCTGTCATTTAACTTATAAACTGATATGATTATGGGTTACATTTAAAGCACACAATGGTGACATTAGACCCAGGTATGTGGATGAGTTAGGTCAGCTCTCATTATTTTCACTTCTCTCCTCAGATAGCAGCGCTGGAAGGTAACCTGGGTGAGACAGGTCAGAAATACTCTGCTGAGATGGAGCGGCTGCAGGCCACCCTGAGCCAGCTGGAGGAAGACCTCTCCCAGCTCAGGCTGGACATGCAACGCACCAAGACTGACTACGAGCAGCTCCTCCGCATCAAGCAGAACCTGGAGATGGAGATCGCAACCTACAGGCGCCTCCTGGAGGGAGAGGAGACGTGAGTTTTCACCATCTTCATTACTGGATTAGAGCTGAACTGATTCTGCATTTCCACCACATAGTAGGGCATGCCACATGTTCAGGTGCTGCGGAAATTCCGCCGGATGTCTCTCATTTTAGTTCAGATGTCAGTCACCTTCCACTTTGTTTGTGTTGGCATTTTAAACTCTGGTTGATTTATGAGGACAATGGTTAACTGCTCCTCAGATCTCTGCAGGGTAAATCCAGACAACTAGCTAGACTATCTGTCCAAACTGAGTTTTCTTTTGCATGACAAACAAGTTGAACATACACGTTCATTCAAAGTTCCTTCCCCAGTCTATTTTGCGTGGGCACCATCATTGTGTTTTGCACTTAGCGCCGCCCAAGACAGCTGGGATTGGTTTAAAGAAATGTCGATAAACCAGAACACGTTTTTTTCCTATCCCGGAATGCTGTGTGGACTAGCCAGACCTTGCTCTGCAGAGCTGTGGAGGCCGGTCTGGCAATGCGGGACTAAAACACTGCAGGCCACTGATTGGTCAGAGAGAACAGTCACTAGTGCAACCCAGGACATCCTGCACAAACTCGAAGATTTTTTCAATAGCCAGGCAACCGCCAATACCGTTTGAACAAGCGCATTTCCTGATCTGTGGCTAAATGTTTCATTTGTCTTGTTTTTAAGTCAATTTAAAGCTCTTCATTCTGACATGTTTCTTTTCTGCCCCTCAGAGTAAAGGAAGTTCCTCCTCCACCAAAAAGTGAGTACTTGGCTTCTGACTTTTAAAGGTCCCATGATATACTCTTTTGATGCTTTCATCTAGACCTTAGTTGTCCCCTAATACCATGTCTAAAGTCGCTTTCCCAAAATTCAGCCTTGGTGTAGTATTACAGCCACTAGAGCTGAACGCTCCTTGTGGGAATGAGCGTTCCTTAGCATATGCTATTTCTAAGTCTGTAGCTTTTAAAGAGGAGAGGGGAGGTAACTGTGGCCGATTTGGAATCTTGCCCCTTATGAGGTCCCCTTTTCTAGCCACTGGGGGACCATAGGCAGGCTGGGGGAACTCATATTAATGTAAACATTTTCATGCCATGGGACCTTTAACTGTTTAAAAAAAAAAGAAGTCACAATACAACCCGACGGAAACAGTAGGTTAAAGTGAAACTAACAGACAGACACAAACTTATACACCCAGGTGGCCCAGGACTAATGATTGTTTCATAGACCTCAAAACAATGCAATCACCACTAACAGCTCAGCTCCTATAGCAACTAATGTGGGTGGGAAAATGTTGTAACTGTCTCTTCGTCCAACTGACTTGCCTTACTGCTAGATTAATAACCTTGAGGTGTTTTGGTGTTAAATGTTCAACATAAAGACAACGCAAATTGAAAAGGCTGTGACGCCTTTAAGAGTCCTTCGCGAGACAGGAGAGTTGAATTGTTAATGTTTCTCAGTGAGAATTGCACGTCGTCCTTCATCTGAAGCTGTCTGACACAACATCTGATTTGTTACAGTTCATATGCATAGACGTTCAGTGTGCAACCCATCAAACTACAAACACACTACATCAGGAGAAATAACACGGAGACAGAGAAGGAACTGAGGAGGCCATACACAGGCACATGATTCAACGTTCCCTGAGTCTCTGCACCGTCATTGTAGCCAGGGAATGACTGACTATAACAGCACTGTAGGAGCGCTTTTCTACCTTTAAATAGTATAGTTATGACATCACAACCATACAGAACTAATTACAGAACGGATCATTTAAAGGCCCACTTTCTGAATATGCGCTGTGTGTATTCTTCTGTCGATTAAGCGTATTGATTCTTCCACACTATTTATACAGCACCTCGACATGCTTTACAATCAAAATAGACATAGAAATCTCACTACTTATAATATGAGACCTGCAATTTGCTTTATCATCTCACTACTTTTGTTTTCTCTCCTCCCCTCTCATATCATCTCTACCACCTCATCGTATCTCTTCTCCCACTGTATTATGTAATATTTTTGTCATACGATCTCATCTTTACGCTTCAAATTGTTTTATCCTTTTTCTTCATTTTCTTATTTAATCTCATATTAAACTTTTCTCTTCTCCGTGTCATCATGTAATTTCTTATAATCACAGCATACTTTCTCACCTGTGTAAGTCTCATGTGATCCATTTACTATAAAACTAATCTCATCCCCAAATCATTCATTTCTCATCACCTCTCTCTTTTCCATCTCATCCCTTCCCATCTCATCATTTGATCTCATCTCTGTCCGTGCAGAGGAGCCTGATGTTCGCACCAGGAAGATTGTGAAGGTGGTGACTCAGACGATGATCAACGGCAAAGTGGTGGACGAATCCAGCGAGGTGGAGCAGATCGAAGAGACCAAGAAGTAAGAAGGGGAAAGGAGAGAACAGATAGTAACAGATGAGAAATGAGACGGGGAAACTTAAAAAAATAAAAAAGAGAGGAAAAGTTGTTTGGAATTTTGTATGGATTTTTTTTGAGGGGGAATTACACGACTGTGAATGTTTTGTGTTTTCAGAGGAATGTTTTCTCACAGTTGAGTGACACTTTGATCAACTGTTCAATCAATTGTTTTTGGAGAAAATGCCACAAACATAAATGTCCAGTACTACTATAGCTTTGCATGGTTAATCCAATATAGAATAGACATATATGTTTTTGTGTGACGTATAGACATTTTCATACTGTTTTACTAATAAAATGCAGTTTACTGTACTTAAACAAGATATTTATTACTTAGTGTGGAAAACTTTAGTAAGATAATACATACCTTTACAGAAATGTTAGTTTATTCATTTAATTGTCTTTGCTCTGCTTGTACTCTGTCTAAATAAAGTTTCTTTAATTCAATGAATGTGTACTCTGTCATTCTTACGTCACTCAGAATAAACATTTCATGGCTTTAATACTGAAATCAACAAATGCCAAAATTGACTTTCTTTTGGGCTGTGAAACCTGCTCTGAATTTCTTTTTTTTTATCTAGTTGTATGAAAATTGTTTTGACTTTACCTCAAGAATATAATAAAACGTATGACACGGCAGTGCTTTGATTAAAATGCTAACTCCATGCTAAAAATGATATGACGTGACATGCTAATACATATGTTAATATGCTGATGTTTAGCAAGTAAAATGTTACTAATTACTATTTTCATAATTTTAGGTTCATGTGTTGGCATGCTAATATTACCTAATTAGCACAAAATAAAATAAACACATTTTACGCGATGATAGAGTTAAAGGAAACATCAGGGGACCAACAGCCTGTAGGATTCATCCTCTGAGGTCCATTTCATGGTAATCTATTCAATTCAATTTCTATTTTAAAATGTTATTAGTATCAATTCATAACCGGTTATCTCAAGACAATTTACAGAGTAGGTCTAGACAACAATTTACAAGGACCCAACAGTCTTAGTAGTTCCCTCCATATCAAGCAACAGTGCAACAGTGGCGAGGAAAGACTCCCTTTTAGAAAGAAACCTCAGACGGACTTTTGTTAGGCGGTGTCTGATGACTGGTTGGGCTTGAAATGAATAGTGGCAATAACAGTCACATTAAAAGATGATGGAACAGTGACTAAAAAAATAGTAGTTTGTGGTAGTTAATGGCATTGCAGGGCACTGCACGGCATTACAGCAACAATAGTCATAGACATTTAGAAGGACAAAGAGGGTGATTGGGGCGTCACCCTTAATAGCAAGCTTTGCATCTTGTCATGCTAAATGTAAGCCTGTTTTAATTACCCCACTCATGTTCTTTTTAATGTCTCTAGAACCAAGTCCAGGCAGGTGTTTGTTGCTACAGTGGTGCTCTGGCGGGGCCACCCAGGACAGCATCTTCCCCTCAGCAGCACTGTGAGTATAGCAAACCACAAAGTACAGGCTGCTTTATTTCTTGCTCTCAACAACTGATGAAATATTATGCTCATCTATGAAGATTTTTTTTCTTACTTTGAAATCTTCCATGACAATCTCCATCCCCCCCCCCCCCCCCCCCCCCCCCCCCCCCCCCCCAATGACCCCTCTTCAATGTATAAGATTTGTGTGTCTGCTTTGTAGGATAAATTATCCAAAATGACTGACACACAGGTTTATTTTGTCTCTACTCCACTTATGAGACTCTGATATATGTGATGCTCCCTTAAGAAACCAGTTCTGAGCACACATGACAACCCCACTGTAACTTCCATCAACCATATCATTTAGGGTCATGACCTTTTGGACCGGGGTCACCATGCTCCAAAAATCCTCATGAACAAAAGTCAAATAAAAACCATAATGATTGTTCATGTTGACATTGCAAAACAATTGCAAAAAACTTTGCTATTGAGCAACAACTGCACACTTCTGCCAAACAGTTTCTTGCAATTTAGTTCTTTACAAAGCAAACGTGATGACCAGTGGACCAGCTGAACGCAACATTAAAAAAAAAACATATCAACAGGCTAGATGAGATCACACACATGCATAATACATTAAAAAAGGCAGTGGTCTTAAAGCCCCAAATTATAAAGTGAAACTGGCATTTTTCGAATTAATTAAATTTGAAGAGCTTTAAAAAACTAAAACTAAATGCTTAAAGAAAATGGTGCATTATTTTGGATGTAAGGACTAAATGTGAACCCTGAAACACTGCTGACTCCAGCCTCAGGTTATCCTCATGAGCACCTTGTTGTCCCCATACATTTTAAGATTCAAGTGAGTCAGACGGTGCACAAACCACAAACAGAGAGACAGGTGGTTAATAAAGTAAACAAGAAGAATCTGAGAAATGTCTCACACCGGTGGTCTGTGACTATGACGCTATAGAAGACTTTCTGTGTCAATAACACACGCCCCATCATGATAACAAGTAACAGCAGTAGGCTATTTATTATTTTAATGCCTTGCACATTTACCCTTTTAACCAACTGTTCCCTTAAGGTGTCTATTTTAGAAAATTAGAATGCCCTCTGTACCCCCTTTAAAGGAACAATTTCCCTCAAGTGGTAAGTGTATGTGTGATGAATGCCAAACTCCTACCATTGAGAGTGAACCTATGGCATTAAATCTGTCTTTGTTTGGTACAAACAGTATTTAGGACCTTATAAAGGGTGATGTTCATGACAGTATACTCATTCCTGAAACAAGGAAAGCTGCACTGGGAACAGATTGAATCATCTCACTCACTTAGCATCCAATTACCTAGGTAATAGAAACAAGTCTGAAGGCTGAGACTAAATATTATTTGTGCAAAATCACATAAAGATTTAGAGAACTTGGTACATATTGAGAGAACCAAAAGAAATGTTGCTGGCAACAGCAATGTGTGCTGAATGCAGGCACCTTTGTTTCCTTAACAATAGGTTTACAGAGGAAATTTCTTAAGAAAAGGAGCACATTGAGCCCAATCCACAAGCTGAAGCTTGTTCATGTTTTCTCAAATCTTTTAAATGGCGGCACGTAGAGTACACAGACAGTCACCTTCTGTCTTGCCTCTGTTTTCTCCCGAGAGATAGAGATAGAGAGAGAGACAGAGGTGAGTAATAGACAGAGAGATCATTGGATTAAGCGGTCTGGTGATGTTTCAAAAACAGGCACACCTCCAAAATTCAGATGCGTTCAGGCACCATTTAGAAGATCCCAATCCCACACTTGCAAAGTTTTAAATTAAACTGTAATCTAGAGTTATGTTCTCCTTTATGCCTCCTTGTGCTACTCCTTTATTTGTTCAGTGAAAAATAACATTTTAAAGCTAATAAAAAAAAAGCCTCAGTCAGATCAAATCTTATCCCCACCCTGAGACCACAACACAAACACAGTAGCACCAATTATCTGTCAGTGCCCTACACCCTCCGTCTATTCACCTGTTTATTCTAAAGGAATTGGAGCCCTGCACTTTCAAAAACAGCATTGAAATGCACCTCTTCCAGAGCACTGGCACCTCAAACCATCCGCATGATAAATAAAGAATGTAACATGATTCAACTCAAACTCAAACATGACATTAAAATGACTTATCTCATTTTATAGGTCCCATTTTATGGCCACTTTAAGGTTCATACTTACATTTTAGGGTTTTTACTAATACGTGTAAAAAAAAAAAACACCTTATTTTTTCATACGGTCAGTCTGAACATATCTTTACTTACCCTCTGTCACCCTGTCTAAAACACTCCGTCTTTTCGAGGCCCTCTCCTGAAAAAGACCAATCTGCTCTGATTGGTCAGCGTGTCCTTGTCCTCTGCCTCTGCGTTCTCTTAGTCTCTGCACCGTCATTGTAGCCAAGGAATGACTGACTGTAACAGCACTATAGGGGCGCTTTTCTACCTATAAATAGTGTAGTTATGTCATCACAACCATTCAGAACTCCTGACGGCTCATTTAAAGGCCCACTTTCTGAATATGGGCTGGGTGCATTCTTCTGTGGATTAGGCGTTTTGATTCTTTTGCAGTATTTATATAGCAACTCGACATGGTTTACAATCAAAATAGACATAGAAATCTCACTTCTTATAATATGAGACCTGCAATTTGCCTCATTGTCTCACTACTTTTGTTTTCTCTCCTCCCCTCACATATCATCTGTTCCACCGCATCGTATCTCTTCTCACACTGTAAATTGATCACATAAAAGTAACGCAAAATAGAAACTTACACCGAGTATAAATAATCAAGTAGCAGGACTCATTGTTAATTGTTGGTGACCAGCTGTCACTGAGCTTATCTGATGCTTATCAAATAAGTAAGTTTATCAACATCAAATGATCAAACATGAAAATGACTGACTATTAATAGTTTCTATGACAAATTGTAACCTATATATTAATTATGAACTATGACTATTGCAAAAACTTTAAGTCCAAAAGGACTGTGTTCAGTGTTTGATGTGGTTTGACTGCCATCTAGTGGACAAATCCTATGCTAACAATTGTTATAAAATGTATTCATCACACCACAGCTCGCTCTCTCCGCCCCCTCTGATTCTGCTCTCTTGGCCATTGCTCTAGTAAACAGAAAATTATAGAGTATTCCCCTACTTTGCCCCTGATCTGTGGAATGGCCTACCACTACAGGTTAAAGAAACTCACTCAGCTGACATTTTCAAATCTAGATTGAAAACCCACATCTTCTTATTATACTGTAGCAAACCATAACACACCATCCTTTCTACGTCCTTAACAAGCAAACCTTTTCATTTATACTTTTATGTTTCTGGTTTTGTATTGTTTATTATTTCTGCTTTAATGCTGTTCAATTGTTTCACTGCTGTCTGTGTCTGTCTCAGTGTTTCTTTAATTGTAAAGTGCACTAAGACCATGTCTAATGGTGATCTTACATGTAATTGATTGATTGATTAAATTATTTAGTAAAGGCAGCCATTGCAAACATTCACAAGGTACAATTTTATATACATGTAAGGTAATGTACATAAACAGGATGTCCATTTTTTTCTGTTTGAAAGGATGATGACAATCTATTGGACAGTAAAAACGCTTCTCCCTCAGAGACTAGTAAATAACGGGACAGTATGAGAGGAAAGCCACTTCCATGATAGACAGAGGATACTGAATTACACTAGAATATATTGAAGGAACATTTCTTATGAATAACAGGTAGAATTTTGACCGTCAATTTAGCTGTGTTAGGCTGCTAAGAAGACCATTATAAGACTACAAACCGTAACACTCACATCCTCCAGACGTGAGTTGGAGAAACACCAGACCATAAATCCACCTAAATTATCAACTCAACCTTGTGGCCTATTTATGTGAAAAGTGTGGTTTGTCTAGCGCATAATCCAAGAATATGACAATATTTATGCTCTAGGATAAAAGACATCGGTTTCACAGGCTGAATCGTGTCAGAAGTATGACATATTGTTTGGGTTTAGCTGTTTTGTATTGCGTGTGGATTACCTCATTTCCATTCAAAAATACATTGAGCATTTTCTTACCTGTGAGTATAGACAGTCTTCCATTTTAGAGAGCTTAGGCTCCTCCTATGGTCCTTGTCCCCTGGAGCATGATAGGTGGCCTAGGTGAGGTAGTGTGATTGGACTAAGGTCTCTGAACATCAGCCCACCAGTAAGCTTATTACTGCTCAGTGCGTATTGTATTGTGTTTGGCCGTATTATCTTGGGTTCAAGAGGGATCACAGCCACTTACATGGCAAAAGTGGAAACAGGTTTTCAAGACTTAACTGCTGACAAATGTGTTTGTATGCTCCAAACAGCTTTATGCTTTTTCTCAACTACTTAGGGGTGTATATACAGTCACATCTACATATTTAAAAAATGAAATATAACTTTTTTACGACATAAAAATGACCACAATTCAGTGATTTTTTTTAGAAAAATACCTTTAATTTTTAGCTTTCAAATCCACTTAATACACCGCAGCAGCAGTAACATTTTCTTGGACAAAAAAATTGATGGACACAGATTGATAGAGGAGAAAATAGATTCAAAAAACAGAAGCAAATCTTGGAACCCTGATGGGACATATGCAGGGTTTTCACTGTCTTCGCTTATTTATTTCTCACGTTTTTCCTCTTCTAATTCTTTTTTTGTCGCTTCTGCCCATTCACATTATAACTCCCACATATATGTCACATACACTCTTTTCATTCTCCCTCTTCTTGTTTTCAAGCTTCTAAGAATGCAACTAGCTGGCTTCACACACTCCAGCTCTCTTTCTCTTTAGCAGGCTCCAGACTGCAGGACAGGCTGAAACTCTCCGGCCATGCAGATGTCCTCTTGTTTCTGACGGATGATGCGCTGGATGGCAGGGGGCAGGCCACGGGGGTTCCTGGAGAAGACAATGGCGTATCCGTCTTCGCAGCTGCCATCTTCCTTCAGGGTGCGGCAGGCGTAGGTGAGGGCATAGTTGTCATAGTCGGTGTCGATGACCCAGTAGTTGTCACCTGGTTGGAAAGGAAGAGTGAGGTTAGTAAGGGTAAAGAGGAATGAGGAGGTGTAAGAGAGATGTGAAGGGGATGTATTTGCACAGCTGACCTCCACTGGACAGGTAGCTGGCAAGTCCCTGGTAGTTCATGAACATCTTGCCGGGGTTGGCTGCGTCGGGGACAGAGTACTGGGCAGCCATGTCAGCACACACAACCCAGAAGCTGTAATGTGATGATACAACCACATGTTACTATCAAAGTGCAACAAATTAACAGTCTTTATCCAATATCATTGTCCCTGTCTTGCAATTACAGGAACCTTTAACTGTGTAAACCTTAATTAATTACAACACACAGTATAAACATATACATCCAGTATTTTTTACAATTTCTCCAAATAAAGTTGAGATTGCTTTCAGTCCATGTCATTAATGCCTAAATCAGTCAGCTATTTAATTTGTTTGTAAAAGTGCATTCAAGCCCAAATTCCTGTGAACAAATCCCCCTCTTCAAACTTGATTCCTTTCTAATCCTCCATAATCCACATAAAACCCATCTTGTAGGTAACACTGTTCAGAACGGGCTTTTACACCTGTTCCTAACTACTGACCCTAAAAACCCTTTACCTTGGTTTTGCTTTTGGATTATTTAATCTTATCTGTATTGAAGTGGTGTTTGGTGTTTTTTGCCCCCAACATCTCCTTCCAGGCAGTGCGTCAATGGTTATGTTTAGGGTTAGGGTTAGCTGCCTGGAAGGCAACGTTGGAGGCAAAAAACACCATTGAGCGTAAAAAGTCATCCCTCTGTGTACAAACAATCACTTGATTTACCCAAACAGAGTGACACGCCCCTTGGAAGAGGCGGTCATGGAGCCGTCATCATCAATGGTGTACTCAGCGGAGATGTTGTCCTGCAGAAACAGGCCCTCTGGGTCTTTCTTCTGCAGTGCATACCACTTTCCTGCATACTGCAATTGAAAGGAAGGAAAAAAACAAGTCAAAAGTAATAGTCACTTTCTTTTTTCAACGTGCATGCTTTTTGTGCAATACAATTCATTCACCCTCTTAGGGTCAAAGTCCGTTTTGACTGTGAAGCTGTCAACGACACAGGAGGCAGACAGACAGCGCTCTACACAGGACAGCAAGACCAGCAGCAGGGCCACCTTAGAGGATCCCATTCTGTAATGAGCACGTAAGTAAGTGTAAACAGACGCTGAGATTTATTCAACATGGTTGCTTAAGTATTATTATTTCACATAAATCTGTGTCTCAGGACTACACAGTCCACCATCCCTGATGTTTTGAATGCTAACATACAATAAATACATCAACAATATATTGCATCATTTGACTTGATAAATAGAAAAAATACTAGTATTTTACTATTAGCTAGTACTATTAGATCTCTAAAGTTTTAGTGCACTAAACACTTTCAGTTTTCACAATCTCAGATAGTTTTCACTGATTTCTACTGATACAATTTGAAGAAAATACACAAGCTAGTAAACACAGAGTAAATGTCAGTGTTTTACCTGTTTTGAGTAAAAGAACCAACAGTAATTGAAAGTCTTCTTCTGTTTGGGTTATCCAGCAGATTGTGTCTTGTGGTGTGTAAGTCAGTCTTTATATACACACTCCACAGACAAGCTGTCTGATTTTCAGTGCTTGAAACTAAATAAGGTGCTTAAATCTGGAGGTAATCCTGTTGGGTTGAAATACTTACCGTAATCTGGCTTCCGTGTTGAAACCTGCCCAAGACTTACTATAACAACAATTAGACCTTTATGTAACTGACTGGAAGCAAACATAAAGGCACGTGAATGTTTGAGCAGATGCAGGTGCACATGCACAAACTGAATTTGAATACATGCATGGCACAGTATACAGCATAAATGAAGTGTTTGACTTTACACTAAATTAAATTTAGGCTTTTACAAGGTAGCGACATATACTTTTGAGCTTTGATATCTGATATCTTGCTTAATAAGGAAATACTTATATGATTTAGTTATCAAAAATAATTTTATAATGATGAGGTATTATTATAAAAATAAACTTTATAATTTTTAAAAATAAAAAGGTTAGATGCCAGAATTCCACTGTGACAAGAAGTGGAATTTCATGGTTTGATTTTCCAGGTTCTAGTGCTGACATGTTTGCAGACAAAACAAAACAAATACATAAGTCAATGTCTGTTAAGAAAAATCTGTTTCCAAGAGGAGTTTCTGATCAAAGTCACTTAAGGTTTGAAGTTTATTGCAAAGTGCCACACTGGTACAAAAGACACAAATCCACTTTTAAAACTAAACTTGAAAAACTTCCAGGCCTGTGTAGGATTTCACAAAGAAATAAGATAAACAATCTAATACACAACACTTAAGCCTAAAAGGATCAAATATCACCAATAAATGTCCTATTAAGGAGCTTTAAATTTAGACCAAAAAAAATGTCTATTCACTTTTAATTAGGTTCTTTATTGTGTTGTTGTTTTTCCTTTTTGCCAATAATGAATCAATAAATGTATCCGCACATAGAGACACATAATATGAAGGCTCTAAGCCCTCCCCACCAATCAGTTTCCTGGCACTCACCACAGAAAAAGATATCTGACATTACATAATATCTCAGACTAATACAAGCTATGCCCTGTCAAGCTGACACAGAAAATCCTTTTTATCTGCACCCTCTGACACCGTTTTGTAAATGGCTGTTTGTTTTTGTCATTGGTATGTTCTCTTTCTACTTTATATCCATATTTTAATGTTCTTTTTATACAGCACCTACTTTATGTACAGCACTTTGGTCCATCTAAGCTATGTTTAAGTGTGCTCTAGAAATAAACTTTACTTACCACAATAAACATACATAAAACCCTAGAAGTCCTTCCAAAAAACTGCATCAATGTAACATTGTCAAGGATGTCAAAATAAAAAGCAATGATATTAATATTCATAGTAGAATTATGAATATAATCATTAAAAATGGTAATCACATATATTTACATTCTTACATGTACACAGACACATCTAAAGACATACTGTTACAGTTATACTGTATGGGGTTTATATGTTTGGTAAATTCAGCACAGTTTAAGGATAAGAACATTATCTCACACCACCACCAGAGAGTTAATAAAATTAGACTTCTGTTATCTCATGGGTGAGTAATCAGTGTGTTATTCTCTGAGAAGTAGCCTGTAAGTGTGTAAAAACGCACTAAATAGTGAGATGATCCACTTTTAAAACAACATTAACACTGATAATACAGTTAGATAAGAGCCTCTGTTTGGGAAGGTTTTTATCACACAAAAAAGATCAGAACCTCTATTAAGGGAATCAACATAAATGTACATTTCATGCTTAATGCACTTTTGCAATTTCTCTCTCTCTCTCTCTCTTTCACTCTTTCTCTCTCAAACTCACTCCTTCAATTTAAATTTGCTTCATCAGCAACTGTATCTCTCTCTCTTTCTCTCTGCTGTAATAAACTCTCATTTGCTGGATTAAGTTTTCTTTATGTGTAGCTTTGTTTTTTTATTTTGCATTTTTCTTTGCTTAATTAAAGTTCTTTCATAAATTGCCTTTTATACACAAAAAAGGTTCATGACTCACCGCACACTGATAATGTCTCCTCAGTAAGGACACAGTAAGACAAGCCAATCAAGATAGATAATCTATTTTCTCCACAGTGCCGTCCTTTAATCCAACTCGATGGCCTGAAACGGATCATCGACCAAAATAGACTTACCATACTCCTTTTTACATCTTATATTCCTAAATTCAAAAATGTGAAGGTTAATATAGGAGTATATACAAGTATGTGGCCCAACACTGTACCGCCATTCTTAAGGTTGTTTATTGTAAAGAAATGTATGATGAGTAGGCTACTTCTATTGATTCTTCAAAACCATTGATAGAAATTAACTCTTGATCTGAGGACACGTGTTGCATCATCCACAGACCATGCTCCAAGCCTCAGGTCATGAGAATCAGCTAGATTTGATTGGCCGATCACTCAGATAGATCTTGGGCGAGGCTGGAACCCTCTGCTGAACATCATACTCATCTATTTAGGAACTGTCAGCTATAAAAAATAAATAAGTAAAAAAGACATAAAATTCCCATATAAATGATATACTACCAGAAGAGTATGGATGTCAGTCAACTACACTATGTGTTAACATATTGATTATCATGTATTATCTCTTCATGACCCGGGTGAGCTACAATATGGGTTTGCTGCCATCTTGTGGTGAATGTCAGCATTGCAACTAGTAGGCTAAACATTATTATTTTGAGTAGTAGTGACGTATAGATGCGTACAACACTAGCTAAATCCACGACAATCCAGAATTAAAGTTTATTATTGAATAACACTGATATGCTCATGATAATCATGAACCAGTTTTTGGTCACTGTACTGTAATTTCTCCTTTTGTTCATATTCATAATCTCAGCAAATGACACCATGTGAAGGATGCATGTACACAAAATTCGTTGATATAGATTATACAGTCTATGATAGAAACAAACGGAAAAAACACAAACGCAAGAGAAATGGAAAGGGGACAAAAATAATTAAAACAAAAAAGAATGTTGCTATTTTTCATTTGGGTAACTTTGAAGATCGAAGCGTTATATCCATCTTTACTGTATGTGTCATGGTAATTACCTTAGCACGATACCCAACCATTTGTTAGCATGTAGCATTGGTGAACGTGTTAAGATGCTAACGTTAGCTTTTAGCAACTCCTTGGTGTCAAAACATCTAGCTAAAGTTCTGTAGTTGAAAATTTGCCAGCAGAAGACACAACAGAAAAGGTAAACATCAACTGCACACCTAATAAACAAAATAAATCACTATACCTCTCTATGACACACACACACACACACACACACACACACGTGTTATGGGTTGGGTGTTTTGTCTTATTGTGGTAGTCTGTTTTTCTGTCTTGTCTTGTGATTGTGTTATTTTTGGTCTTGTCTTACATATGTTCTGTTTCATCCTGTTCATATTTTGTTTCATGTCATAGTCCTTGGTCGCTCTTTTGTTGTAGTTTCTGTGTCTTATGGTCTCTTGTAAGTGTCTTGTGCATGTTGTATATGTTCCCTGTTTTATTATATTAGTCTTGTTTTCTGTGCCGTCGTGTTTAGTTTTACTTCCTGCCTTAGTTTTCCCATCCTTGTGATTGTCTGATTTCTTTCACCTGTTTGATTGCTAGCTTGTAGCTAAGCTAGCAGTCATTTCAGGAACGTTTTAGCTATCTATGATTGTTCGGTTAACTCAAAACGCCATTCAAGTGACAGCCTTTTGTTGTGTTTGATTGCTAACTTTTAGCCAGCAGTGAATGAACTTCGTTAAGTAGGTCAATTTTTACAGTATCGACATACAGAAGTCTCTCTTTAGCATCTTGTTTGCTTCCTGTCGCAAAGTGACG